>NC_133660.1:115654345-115954345 GCF_037893015.1 Macrotis lagotis | reverse complement strand
TCTGAATATATATGCCTTCAAACATAACTAGTCCTCTTCTTAAACCTCCCACAAACCAGTAATTAAACAAAGTGACATCATGGGAGATGACATATTTCTTAAAGAAATATGAAGAATCAACACCCACTCCCCTGAGGAATATAGGCCAATCCCATTCTTAGCCATGAATTTGTTTTTGATTTGTTTTTTTTTTTCATTCTTCATTTATATGTTATATGTTTATTTCTCTATTTTCAGTGAAGAAGAGAAAGATTTCAATTCATAAAGAGAATTCAAAAATCTTCTGAAATTTCAGGAATAAACTATAAGCTGGAAACCAAGAATCCGTGAATATTCTGTTACTACTTATTCATCATCACAGCATGCTCTATACCAAGGCAAAGCCCCCATTGACCACAACCCTTTTATTATGGGATTTTTCTGTATCTGATATCATGTAAGGTATTTGTTGTTATTGTTGTTCAGTCATTTTTTCAGTCATGTCTGACTTTCCATGAGCCCATTTAGGGTTTTCTTGGCAAAGGTATTAGAAGGGTTTGCCATTTCCTTCTTTAGCTCATTTTACAAATGAGGAAACTGAGGCAAACAAGGTGAAATGACTTGCCCAGAGTCACACAGTAAGTGTCTGAGTCTAGATTTGAATCCATGAAGATAAGTCTTCCTCACTCCAGTCCAATCCTCTATCCACTGGATCATCCAGCTGCATCAAAGATGTCTAAACAAGAATCTTTAAGAAAGGGTGTCATTTAGGAAGCTTCCTGTGAGACAAAAGGAAGGTTCTTCCTATTAGATCTGTAACTAGGAGACTGTTGTTCATTCTTCATTTTCAAAGAAAATTTACATGTGGTAAAGTCTTGGATGAGAGAAATTGAATGAGAGTCAATTGAAAAATTGGCTTAAGAGAAATAAGGGACCAGTTTTAACTGCTTCTTGAATTTTGCTAACCATAGTTATTAATTAAAGAAAGGGATCTGGCTACCCACTGAGCAACAACTTTGTGAGTTAGGTGCTATTATTTTTCCCATTTTAATGTGAGGAAATTGAAAATGATTGAGGGTCACAGAACTAATAGCTACCTGAGGAAGGATTTGAACTCAGGTCTTCCTGACTCCAAGTTCAAAAAAGTCCACTGTACCTCCTAAGTCAATTAGTTGTTGCAGGATCTATAATTAAAAGATAATCAGTTCAAAGAGTTTTATCTCTAAAGTAAGAGAAATTAAGTTTAAATCTCACCTCTTGAGCTTACTACCCGTGGGAGCCTCAGCAAATCATTCCCTTTGGTCTCAGTTTTCTCATCAGTAAAATGAAGGAGTTGTAATATACGATCTCACTTCCAACTCTTAGACCTATGATCTTAATATGTCAGCTTCTTTGTTAAAAAGATGAAGAAGGTGAAGTCCAGGAAGAGAATAAGTTACCAAAGTTGGATTTGAAGATGATAAATTTGTTGAGGAAAATGTTTTACACTATGTCTTACTTTCCCCCTTTGTTTAAAAGTAATCAACATTGACTCTAGACAAAACTCTGAAGGATATGAAGATTGGCTATAGTAATCTACCAATAATTTTTTTGGTTTCAGTTCCCCACAATGCCCTACCCTTTCCAATGTTTAGTACCCTCACCCAGTGTCCTCTGACAGACAAAGTAGCACTTCACCAAGACCATATTCTATTTCTAATTAAATCCTATCTGTCTTATTCCTGGACCTTGATCTTCACTGGAAAACAATAGACAACCAATAAATAAGGACACAAGGCAATATTTGTCGGCGAACACCAAGAGAATTCACTAAATTTTGTGTATATAGCAGGTCCCTAAGAGGCAGTACTATTCCTTTGGATTTGGTGGCCTAACAGGCATTTTTTTCAGAGACAGACACATTCTTACTACAAATAAACATCAATAAAGTTGTGGTCTGAAATACAGTGACTTCTTCTATTCTAATAACAATACTGTCCCTTCCACAGAATCTTAGAATTGGGCAGGACCTTGGTTTGAGCTGTAGTTGACTCTGGATAAGTCACAGAATTGAAATAATACACAGCCTATATCCTTTATTCCCCCCCCCCTTGAATTTATTTTATTTTTAATTTTTGAAATAAAACAATCATTTTCAAAACATAGTATAACAAAAAGGTTATTGCACATGAAATTTCAAATCTATTATGTACAACTTGCTATTTATTTTATATATGCAGCAAAGTTAACTTGTAAGTTGTTTTTTTTCTTTCATTCCCCCTTCTTCTCCCTTGAAATGGTCACCATTATACACAAATAATACACACACACACACACACACACACACACACATATACATATAAAATCATTCTATATGTACTTCTATTTATCAGTTCTTTCTCTGGGTAAAGATAGAATCTTCACATGTCCTATATTGTTAATTTAGGTATTTATATCAACAAGATGATTTAGTTGTTCAAAGTGTTCTTAAAATATTATTGCCATTGGGGTGGCTAGGTGGCACAGTGGATAGAGAACCAGCTCTGGAGTCAGGAGTACCTGAGTTCAAATCTGGCCTCAGACACTTAATAATTACCTAGCTGTGTAGCCTTGGGCAAGCTACTTAACCCCCATTGCCTAGCAAAAACCTAAAAAAAAATATTATTGCCATTGCTATTACTATATATAAAGTTCTTTTAGTTCTGCTCATTTCATTCTTCATTATTTAGTGTAAATTGTTCTAATATCATTCAGCTCATTCTTTCTTTTGGTATAGTAGTATTGCATCACAGTCCTAAAACACAACTTATTAAGCCATTCCTCATATCCCCAGGAAGTTTGCAAGGGATGGGAGAAAGCACCAACACAGGTAACTCTAATACATAATGTTACATGGTAAATATATGAAGATGACAAAACAGAGCATTCCATACAATCTGAGAGGGAACTTTTTTTTGTATGAAGGAGAGTGGGAAAAGTGTCAGAAAAGACTTCCTGGAAGAGGTGGTCTTTAAAAACTTAGAAAAACTCTAGAAATTTAGAAGGTAAAGGAGGAGGAAGAAAGGAAATTTCAAGGAACCTTGAGTTAAAAGTTAAATGGTCAGTAGTACTCAGGCTATATTTCTAGGTTGGTAGTGCCAAGAGGAGAGTCTAGTTTCAATTTGGTTTTGGTTTATGTGGACAAGCAAATGACACATCACTATTTCCCCAGTAACAATCATGAATGGGACTAATAGGAAGTCAGCCCCCTTACAGGGCAAGTCATTTGCCCTGTCTGCATCCCAACTTCTTCATCTGTCAAATGAGGAGCTTAGACAAGATGATCCCTAAGATCCACTAAATCTCTCAAGTTCTGTGATCGCTATGAAATATGACTAGCAATAGATCAGGGAAAAAAGAAGCAGGACCTCTTTGAAGGACCCTTGATATGGCATCTCATCCATCATCTGCTTAGGAGTCAAAATGATGTCACAAAACCATGAGTCTGAAAGTTGTAATCCCCTGGCTGAAAACCTGAAGGGGCTTCTTATTCCTAGATAAAATAAAAATTTCTCTGTTTGGCATTTCAAGGCTTTCATGAGATGGTTACAAATCATCTTTCTAGGCTTGGTAATACTAATCAATAAAATAAGAGACCATAGTTCCAAAGGACACATAATGAAAAATACTTTCCACCTCTAGACAGAGAACTGATAGTCAGAGTTCAGAATGAAGCATCTTTCCCCCCTCTTTATTTCTTTTTCTTCTCCTTTTCCCCCTAGAACATGGTTAATATGTTTTGTATAACTTCACATATATATTTATGTGTATATATTTATATGTATTGAAGGGGGAAAGAGGGAGAGAGAGAGAGAGAGAGAGAGAGAGAGAGAGAGAGAGAGAGAGAGGAGTGAATTATATTTCTTGTCTTCTTAATGGATGAGGAAGGAGTAGAGGGAGGGTGAAAAAATTTGGAACTGAAAATAAGAATAAAATTGAGTTTAAAAACCTATCTTTCTATTCCTATTCCTATCACTCCTCCTCACACAGTTTTCTAGTCAAAGTGGTCCGTTTGCTATTCTTCAACCACAACATTTCTTCTCTGGTTCCATGCTTTTGTGTGCCTAGAATGTCCATCTTCCTCAAGTCTGCTTCTTAGAATCATCTTTTTTTTTTCAAGACTTATCAAATGTGGTACCTCCCACATGGAAAGCCTTCTAAGGCTCCTCTAGTTCTTAGTTCTTACACACACACACACACACACACACACACACACACACACACACACACACCCTCAGAAAGTATTAGATTTGAATATATTTTCTATTTATTTATTTGTACAGATATCATTACTCCCAGCTGACTATAAGAAATTTGAAGATTGTTCTATTTTTGTCTAACTCTACATCATGAGCCAGAGACCTTTTAATTCTGCAGTGGAATGTTCTCTCCTTTCTGGATGAACCCTGGGAGTCCAGAATCTCTTCCTTTGCCCCTATTCCCCTCTTTGAAGTATATTTATAAGGTAATTATGCATATGAGTAAAAAGAAGGAAAAGGAAAGTTTGTTAGTACACAGTATGTAAGCCTCCAGACAGTAGATGCTAGACAGACCCTTTGGAGGTGACCAAGGTACTTCCTTTTAAATCTCTTCCTTATCTGCTAAGAAATAAGATGTTGCAGATGCAAGTAACAGTCACTTGCTGGTGAGAAAACACTGTGTGGGCTGACTTTTCTCCCTGCTCACATAATTTCAAAACTGCAATCTCTAGAATGATGCTAAATACTTATAAACAGAGTTTGGTTTAATTGCAAGGCAAGAATGATATCACTGAATTAAATGTGGGCTTCTTTGGGTTGTTTGTTTCAGAAGAATCTTTATGTTGACAACACATTAGTCCTCTTTGGGTTGAATCTGTCTTTCCTAAGTTCTGGCAGTAGCAAGGGTCCCATCAGAGAAATAACTAGGAATTATGTGCCCAATGTAAGGATCACAAGTCACACCATCAGTGAAAAGATGAAGACATTTGTTCCATGCAGATCAGTGAGTCAGAGTTAGGGAGAGGAGATCTTGCCCCCACAAGATATCTTAGCTAATTATCCTTGTTGACTGGTGCTAAACTCTACAAAAGGAATAAAATAGAGTTAAGTGCCCTCTAAGTTAAGTATGTGGGACAAAGCCCTGGTTACCCCTCTCTAGTTTGCTCTGAATCCTAACATTTTTACAAGGACAAGACTGGTTAAACTTCAAGTACTGAGTTTCTGTAACTTCAGAGGAAAGGCCCTGAGCACCAATATTAAAGTCACACACTGACACCATAGTCTGTATGATAATAGGAGGCATAGATAGAATCATAGGAACAAGATCAGTAAAGCACATTGGAGATAATGTCATCCTTATTTTAGAGATGAGGAAAAACAGGTCCAAGACATTTAAGTGACTTGTCCAAGGTCACTTAGATAGTAAGTAACATCTGTGACTTTGATTCTAAATCGAACCCTCTTTTCTACTGACTACTCTATGCAATGTTAGCTTATGCCTCAAAATGTTTGTCTTTTATTACTCACTACTATACCCCAAACCCTTCCTGCTTATTGTTATCCTGCAGGCTTTGTTCTTAGCCAGCTGGAATTGCCACGCTAATAGCTGATACTTAATTGTAAACTAATAATTTAGCTGATAAGGCCTCCAGCATGAGATTTCCGGGGGGGGGGGGGCGTTCTGCATTTTTAGGGTTTTTTTAGGTTTTTTTTTTTTGGCAAGGCAAATGGGGTTAAAGTGACTTGCCCAAGGTCACACAGCTAGGTCATTATTAAGTGTCTGAGATCGGATTTGAACCCAGGTACTCCTGACTCCAGGGCTAGAGCTTTACCTACTTTGCCACCTAGCTGCCCCTGGTTCTGCATTTTTAAAAGAGGAATCCTAATGATGGAAATGTCTCCATATCCCATAAATATAAAATTACAATGGTAAGATGGCAGGTAGATATCCTGCCCTTGAGGGCAAGGGGTTCTGTTTGGGGGACCCTCAACTCACAGTTCAATTTATTCATAAGAGCTCCATATTTTAAAAAAATCCTCACCTTTTACCATATTTTAGGGTCAGAAAAATGAATGCTACATCTTGATAGGATCATATATTCACAAATATGTATATTTAAACATGAATAGGAATTATATATATAATATAGGAAAAATTATATACCTATATATATGTATATGTAAACATACATATATATATATATATATATATATATAGAGAGAGAGAGAGAGAGACATTTAAGGTACTACCATTTATTTGATTCACTCAGGTTTATATGAGATAGAGCCTTTTTTTTGAGGGAGAAGAAAGGAAGCATGATTTATAAGGAAACTAATGTAGGCACATCTTTTGTCCACCTGCAATGAAATTTTACTCACATAGTGATATAATAATAATAAAAGTTGACATTTACATAGTGCTTTAAGGTTTGCAAAGTGTTTTCATATGAGTCTCAAAACAACCCTGCACAGTGGATGTTATTATTATTCCAATTTTATAATTGAGAACTAATGATGAGTAGTTTAATGACTTGTCTGGGGTTGTACAGCTTGAAAAAGTTTGAGGGAGGATTTGAATTCAAGTTTTCCTGACTTTGAGCAGTTAGATGAAGCCTGATCTGGTATCACAAAGATAATGAGTTCAAATCATCTCTCAGACACTTACTAGCTGTGTGATCCTAGACAAGTCACTTAAACCTGTTTGCTTTGGTTTCTTCATCTCTAAAATGAATTGGAGAAGAAAAGTAAACCACCCCAGTATTTCTATCAAGAAAACTCCAATTGAGGGCAACTTGTACACAAATGGAATGACTGAATAAAAACAAAACAGAACTTCTAGCCCTCTATCCATTCCCAAGTTATCCAGCTTAGAAGTATCTAGAGTTCTGTTTTAGAATTAAAGTTGTATATGAATCATAGCCCTTAATTAGCTATGTGATCTTGGGCAAGTCACTCTTTCTTTGAACCTTAGGTTTTTCACCTGTAAAATGAGGTTTACCTGGATGACCTTTTAGAATTCTTTCAGCTCTAAATCCTATAATTTAGTGATTAGGTCAGGTGTGCAGGCATCTAAATCTTTGAGTAATGACAATTAAATCTTGAGGTCATTTACCTCTTCTCCTTCTTCTATTTGTATGAGGGACCAGTATTTACCAGGTTTTCCTTCCCCCCTCACAAAAGGGACAAATCTAGAACTTGATTAACTCTGGAATAATCTTCCTGGAATCCTCTGGTTGTATCAGTATGACTTCCTGGACATCTAAAGGAAGGACTGTACTAGTAACTGTTTAATAATTGGTTCTCCGGGGAAAAAAAAAATGTAGGACATAACTTTTAAGCCTAATCTGAATTATTAAAATATTCTCTACCATTTTTTAAAGTCAATCAAATCCTCACTTAAAGGATTCTCTAATTTATGAGGTAAAAATGCCCATACTGAAAATTTATCAAGTCAGTTCAAGCAAATTCTAATATAAGGGCAGGAAAATTCCTATCTGATAGAGTATGTGTCCTTCATACTTGGGGTATGACCTGAGACCTTTGCAAATATGCCCAGATGAGCAAGCTATTTCTGGTAGACTCATATCTACCTAAAGTTCACTGCTACACTATTCTTATTGAGTATCCTTGCTGTTTTAGGACTCAGTAAACCTCTTTTTATTAACTATTCACTGATCTGTGAGTGTATCATTTTGTTCTAATATTAAACCTCAATTAATAGGAAGCTATCCTTTAAAACTTGTCTGCTAAGCAGACTGTTGCCTTGAGATATACACGATGCTATTAAACAATAATTATGTCATTATTGCAACTGCTAATATTGTTACTAATTATTATTGCCATATCATTATAAATCAATATTTGTGGCAATAATTTTTTAAATCATTATTAGGGAAAATTATTATGTTACTAATAGCCCACATTTCTATGGCACTTTGAGATTAAAAACCACTAGTGGTTTTTGATCTTAAAATATATGTAAATATATATCTAGTATATTCATACACATATGTATGTGTATATGTCATTTGGTTATCATAGCAGCTCTCTTAAACTGGTGCATAAGTATTAATAGCACACTTTTATAAGTGAGGAAATAATGACATTTTAGAAAAATTAAATAACTTGATCCCAAAAACTAATAAGAAAAGAATAAAAAATGACTTGCTCGTTATCTTGTAACTTGTTAGCGTCCAGGGTGAAATTTGAACCCACATCATTTCTCTGATCTCCAAATCCAGTACTTATTCAGTATAACTCTGGCTAGGATGCTGCTGTTATGACACCTCATATTTGTATTTTTCAGTTCACCAATTTTCCACAAATATATTATCTTATTTGACCTCACTTGTAAGGAAGACAATGCAGATGCTATTATTCCTCTATTGATGAAGAAGTTTCAGTGTGATGACTTGCCTAAGGTCACATGAGCTAGGAAGGTCAGACTCAGGACTTATTTCCAGAATTTCTGACTCCTTGATCAGAGCTATTTTAAATAGCTCCAAGATTTGATTTGCAGGAGAACTGAAAGCATATGGTTTGGGAGCCTGTACAGTCTTTTCAGTTTGCTATTTCCTTTAAAAATAAGCTTAGCACAGGAAGGACTCAAGTTTAGCTAGATTGTCTAAAATGTATTTAAAAGCTTTCATACAGAGTAGGGTTTGCATATACATCTCTGGTACTGACATTTTATTCCTTCTGAAGAATTATACAGACTGAAAACCTGCCCTATAATTTTTCCCTTCATCATAGTTGGATGAGATTTTTTAGCTCCTATCTCATTAGACTCAAACTACTTTTCTCAAGGTTTGGGAAGAATTCCAGCCTTCAGGGCAAAGATAAGACAGGCACAGATTTTCTGGGTCTCCTAACTCATTGTTGAGAGCTACAGTTTGACATCTTGGCTTTGAGGGGGAAATGCATTCTCAGATAGAGTCATCTTTTACAGAAAAGAACTTCCCCCACCTAGTGCTCAGAGTATAAGGATCATAGAATGTAGTGGGCTTGCACTGTGAAACTGAGACAAATGGTCTCATCCCCCAAAATCACCTCAAACTTGGGGTCAGTCACTTAGATTTCTGAATGACCAGGTGACCTAGAAACTTGAAGGTAGGAGGGAGAAAATTTCTTCTAGAGAATAACAAAGGATCTTTTAGTTAGAGATGATTAGTGGACTTAAGGTGCCCAAGAAAAACAAATTGCTTTATTTTCAACTGGCCCCTTCTCCTCTCTGCCCCCTTTCTAGCTATGCAGATTATTTTTGCTTAATTGCTGTATCTCTCCATTATAGTAAGTAGTGCTTTCCAGAGACCACATCTTTGATATTCCTTGCAATTGTACCATCACAATCTAATATGTAATGTGGGAGTTTAATAGTCTATTAAAGTACAGCACTGCACATTAAGATTTCTACTGTACCACTGCAGAGATACTTAGAGAAGTCAGGGTCCCCAGAAAGTACAATTTCCTTCAGTTCTGAGTTGCCTGCAACAGACCAGGGGAAGCCCCATGTGCTGAGAACAAGGGACAAAGTAGGCAATTTAAAAAAATCCCAACAACCCTCAAAATATAATATCTTTCATTGGTTTAGGGAAAGGAACAAAATCAACTCATTATAATATCAGTTGTATTGGGAAATTCTTTTGAGTGCAATAACAAACACATATAGATCAAATGTCATTACTTAGATCTTTGCTTGGAAGTCTTTCCATCTTTCCTCTCTCTTCCTCAGAGAGAGTTGGAGTTCAAAAGATCCACCAGAAGCCTGTGAGAATGCAGTCCTTCTGCTCCTCTGCTCAGGACCATGGTCAGGGCCAATGAATTCTTCAAACAGCTGTGTCTGCCCCCACCCATGGACACTCTCCCTCCTTTAGAAACTCCAACATATCTCTGCATCAAAGCAACCCATCTGCTGCCAAGAGATGTAATCAATAGTTTAACAGAAAAGAAACACCAGGAACATGGGGCTGTTCAGTGAACAGAGCAAGCAAATCCAAATGCCATAGCTCTGAAAAAGGAGAAGGAAGGCCAGGCACGGTAAGGTTTGTCTCTTTTTAGACCAACAGTAACAGACACAAGTATCTGGCTAAAATAGCATCTTTGCTCCGAAGTCAGTTGAACTGAAGGAAAGGAGATAAGCATGACGGATTTGGGGAAGGGGAAGATGGAAGAAAAATGGAAAGGAAACAAAGGAGGTTCAAGAATTAAGAAAAAAAATAAATACTGCACAAGAGTTATTGTGGATGAGTCACCATAATTTCTTTTGACCTTAGTTGCTTTATCTATTAGTTGGGCAAGTTGGACTGGACAACCACAAAGGCAACATTTTAATCTAGAAGGGACTTTAGAGATAATGTAATCTAATTCTCACTAATTTACAGATGAGGAACTGAATTTAGGGAGATGACTCTTTCTTACTTGCCTGAGGGTACAGAGTTAGTAACCTAAGTCCGGGTTAGACCCAAATTCTTGGACTCCATCCAAAATCAAGGCTTTTTCTTCTTCTCTTCTTCTCTTCAGGAACATACAAATGTGACCTTACCTCTATCTAGAGGTAAGGAAAGATATGTTTTGCCTTTCCCCCAGTTTTTTGTACCCCAAGAAGAATTGGAGGTGTCTAGTCTCTGTTTGTATTCCTCAAGTTTTAGGGGTTCCTAGCATCTTTGATCCATTTAAACCCTTAACAATCAGGTTAGGTTTTACACAAGAATATTTACTTCAAAGATGCAACAAATATAAAAATATTCCTCCTTAAAATATAAGGAGCAGGGCAGCTAGGTGGAGCAGTAGATAGAGCACTGGTGCTGGAGTCAGGAGTACCTGAGTTCAAATCCAACCTCAGGCACTTAATAATTACCTAGCTGTGTGGCCTTGGGCAAGCCACTTAACCCCATTTGCCTTGCAAAAACCTAAAAAAAAAATAAGGAGCGTAATCCCCACCTGCCACTTATACCTCTTCAGTCTCTAGAGAGAAGAAAATGATTAGGTTCACAGCTTAATTCAGTTCAGGAGCATTTCATATCTATATCTATAGATATAGCTATATATATATAATATACATACACATACAAATATATACAATAAGCTGTGAGGCACACATATTTGTTGTATCTATACACATTTATATATGCAAATATGCACATACATACATACATACATACATACATACTTTCTCACCAAGCTCCAGGTCTAAAAAACCCCCCTTCCTAACCTCCCCACTCCCTATTGTATTCTGGCACCCTGGCTTCTCTGCTGAGCTGGCAACAACATACAGTATGGAATCCAGGCTATTGTGGCTCAATCTTCCAGGTATGAATTCTGTGCCATCTGTACCTAGAACTGAAAAAGGACAAATAACACAGACTAAAACCCCCAAATTGAGTTCTTGGGGACACAGGGCCTAAAAGGGAAATGGGGAAGATAGCCTTTTTCTAATCTAGTCCATTGTATGAGCACAATCATTGCTTCCTGGACATTGTCAGAAAAAGAGATTAAGATCATCCCAGTCTGATAAATTTTATAAGACACAGCCTTTTCTGACTCTATAGACACTAAAAAAGAGAGACTGCTCTCACTCACACAGTAGGGGAATGCAAAATGTTTTCTCCCAGAAGGGTGTCCCTGCTGTCTCCCCCATGGGTGCCTTCATCTTAGGTCATCTGAGTCTGTACAAAACCCAGTTATGCAGACAGCAAAATTGCTCACTATTCATTGAGCACATGCGATGTATTCACTGGTTCCATTTAGGATGTCCTTGAACATGCAGGATTATAATTTGTGTTCTTCATTCTAAACCAAACCAATGAAGATAATAATACCGCTCTCTGGGGAGAGAGAGAGAGAGACAGGGATAACCTAGAAACACAGATAGACAAACAAAGAAACTGGGTTAAAAGACTAGCTGCTAAAGTGTCTGTTGTAAGCTTGTATCTGACTTTTCTTGACCCCAGTTGGTGTTTTCTTGGCAAAGAGACAGGAGTGGTTTGTCAGTTCCTTCTCCAGTTTATTTTACAAATGAGGAAAATGAGGCAAACAGGGTTAAGTGACTTGGATAGGGCCACACATTTAATAAGTATCTGAGACCAGATAAGAACTCCAGTCCTTCTGGCTCCAAAGCCAGCACTCTATCTGTTTGCACCACCTAGCTGAGTGACTACTAAGTTATTCTATCCTGCCAGGACAACAGTTAGCTGCTCATAGCATTTCACAATTTTAGGTTGGAGGAGATCCTTGATGGGAGTACTAGAAAGGAATAGGAAAGATTTGTAAACAATATAATTAGACCAAACATTAGTACCATACAATTACTTGAAAGATTTTATAAATACAAGATCACACTGCATCAATTTCTTAAAAGTATTTGATATGGTAAAGCAAAACAGCACCTTATAGGCTCTTTTTTTATTTTTCTTTTTCGACTTCTTATGATTATACAAGAATTGTTGGAAGATATAGCAACAGAAACAATTATTTTTGATGGCCCAGTATCTAGAGGCATAAGATAGGAAAACATATGCTTGTCAAGGGTATTTGCTATTGTTAAAGATGAAATCCAAATTGAAGTAGTATTCTTTACAGATGGTGAACTCTTTAGTCCTATACTTGTTCTTCTATCTGATGACACTATACTGATTGCAGTAACCTCTGGAACTTGTAGAAACTTGGGTGAGATCCATAACCACTCAAAAAATTCACCTGACAATCTCTACAGGAAAAAACCAAGTGAATGAAGAATGTCTCTTGTCCTATGATATGCAATTTTATGGTCAACCATTAGAGGTTCTCCACTGTATATGACTTTTTATTTGTTTGTTTTTCTAATGACATGTAAAACTAGTTTTCAAAATTCATCTTTTGTAATTTTGAATTCTACATTTTTATCCATCCCTCCCCTCCTTCTCCCTTCCTCTTAACAGCAAAGAATCTGATGGAGGTTAAACGTTTACATGTTAAACACATTTCTTTATTAGTTATGATTCCACCATCTTCCCCATTTCCCTTTTAGGTCCTATGCTCCCAAGAATCCAATTTGGGGTTTTAGTCTGTGTTATCTCTCTTTAAGTTCTAGGTATAGATGGTACAGAATCCATACCTGGAAGACTGAACCACAGTAGGGATTAC
The DNA here is from genome assembly GCF_037893015.1 of Macrotis lagotis. NCBI lineage: Eukaryota > Metazoa > Chordata > Mammalia > Peramelemorphia > Peramelidae > Macrotis > Macrotis lagotis. The sequence goes on along the minus strand of NC_133660.1, from coordinate 115,941,248 downwards.
ATGCTATATAGGACAAATTCCGTAACAAGTCTGTAACAAGTCTATTCTGCCATTTATTTTAAGAAACTGTCTGGAAAATAGAAGGCCTTTAATAACTGTTTGTTGGCTTAATGTAGACAAAATACTGTGAAAATCTTAAGTAACTATAGGAACATCAACTATTATAACTCATGTAGCTTTAGGCAAATTGCTTAACCCTTCTGGGGTTACATGTAAAAAAACAGCAGGGGAAGGGACAGGTCTCTAAGGACCTTACTAGCTGACAATCTATAATCTATTAAAGAATCTATTAGTCTGACAAATGCAAAATACTTATGAAAAATTCTATCCACCTCCAGAGAGAGAACTGATGAACTCTGAGTACATATTGAAGTATAATTTTTTTCACTTATTTTTATTGCTTTTGTTATTGTTTTGCAAAACTTGACATGTATGTTATATCATAATGCTTGCTTTTCTCAATTGGTGAGGGAGGGGCAGAAGGGAAGGAAAAAATTTGAAACTCAATTTTTTAAATGTTTAAAATATATCAATAAGTAAAATTTAAAAATATATAGATATGCTATTAAAGACAAAGAATTAGTCTGAGAGGTAGCTTGAAGCAGTAGATCGATCTCTGGCCTGGTAGTCAGGAAGACCTAATTCAAATCCTAACACTAATGTATATTGACCATGTGGTCTTGACCAAGGCATTTACATACTTCTGTCACTTTGTTATTATGTACATGTATAACCTTGCTGTCAGATTCCTTGCTGTTAAGGGGAAGGGAGAAGGAAGGAAGGGATAGAGAAAAATGTGGAATTCAAAATTTTGCAAAAAATAATTGTTGAAAACTAGCTTTACATGTCATTAGAAAAACAAACTAATGAATAAAAAGATGAACAGTGGAAAACTCTAAGGATTGACCATGCAATTGCTTATTATAGTTAGGACAAGAGACAGTCTTCATCCACTTTTTCCTGTGTAGATTGTGGGGTCAGTTTTTTTGAGTGCATGTCATGTCACTATTCATTTGATGTCACAATCTTCTTCAATTACAAAGAGTAACAAAAATCATCATCATCATCATCATCATCATCATTACCACTACCACCACCTCAAAGAGTTCAAAAAAACTTTCTAAGATCATAAGTTGGAGAATATCTATTGATCTGTATTGGTCAAGGGAGCTCTCTAAATCAATGAAATCACACATCTCTTCTCATCTACCCTTTCTACTACCAGTTAGTCCTCCAAAGCTTAGTATATTTAAAATAACGTGTAAAATAGTTTATTTTTGAAATTTCTGATTAAAAATAGCATATATATATATATATATATATATATATATAAATGAATATATACTGAATAAAGAAATATATTTGGAGAGGGCAGAGATAAGTAGTTCTTCTTGGTTCTTGAAATCATACTACCAGGACAGTCTATGTTTGTAGAAAGTCCTGATCCTACATGAATAAACAGAAATATTTTGCTATTACCTATGAGATTATGAGACAACAACATCAATAACTTAGCATTTATATAATATACAAGACACTTTATAAATATTATCTCATTTGATCCTCACAACAACCTTAGGAGGGAGATGCTCAGATTATTTCCATTTGTAGTTAAAGAAACAGACAAACAGAGGTTAAGTGACTTGTCATAGTTAGGTTGTAAGTATCTAAGGCTGGTTTTGAATTCAGGTCTTGCTGACTCTAGACCCAGCACCCTATCCAATGTATCAACCATCTACCTAAATTCAGTTTTGAATCAGGCATTAAGCATAGGGATTTAAATGGGCTCAAGACTCAGAAGAAAAGCCAAAGAATGAATGAGGCCAGGAACAGCCAGTCCTCGGGAAGAGTGCTTTTAATCTTCTCCAAATCTGAAAGCTTGTGTGTTATTAGGGGGTGGTGAGGAGGGGGAGATGATGGGGGATGAAAAGAACACTGGATATCTAGCAGGTACACATTAGCCTCTGCAGAGGCTAAACTTCTTAAGACAGTATAATCAATGAAAGGATTTACAGGAAATAGACTGTGGGGCTCTTAAGCAGTCTGGAAAATGGACTTTTTATCTGCAATGTTTCTCTCACTGCAGTCTGCCTCTATTTGATTTTTAAAAGATGGTGCTGTGTCAACAGCAGCTTATTATCCTATTAGTGGGGCTGACATGGTGAGCTAGCAAACACAGATGATAGATGTTGCCTGTGGGTCTCTTCTTGTCTCTTCACACACACACTCAAATATCACGAGAAGAGTATCTGAGGAAGTGCAAAGCCTAGGTACTTGTAGTGGAAAACAGGAGGCAATTCGGAGGCAATACAAAAATGCTGACAAAGGGAAGCCCCCATACCTTCCTCCTTTGGGAAATAAAGAATGTAGCAGCTGCATGATTGGTGGTAAGAAAAGATTGTTGTTGGAGCTTTTTTTATTATTATTATTATTCTTAGCCAGGGAGGAAGAACACGACCAGGTGAGGACCCTGGACTTACAGAGCTAGTCGCAAACCTCAACCCTTGTACTTAGGACCACAAATCTTAAATTGGAAATGATACTCCACCCTTCTCATTTTACAGATGAGGAAACTGAGTTCCATGGAAATGAAGAGATTTACTCAAGGTCACTTCAAGTGGCTCAGGCAGAATTTGAACCCAATTCAATAGATCAATCAACAAGCATTTTATTCAGGCACTGTGCTAAGCCATGGAAATACAAAAAACAGGCAAAAAGAAAAGTCCTTGCTCTTGAGGAATTTAGATTCTAAAGAGGAAAACAACATATAAAAAGAAGTTGAAAAAATTGGGTATGGAGGGAGTAGAAGAGATCCAGTTCAACTGTGTGATGGAGAAAGACAGAGGAATGCAGTGGGGTATTCCATTCTTTTTAGTCATATCCAACTCTTGGAGATCCATTGGGGTTTTATTGGCAAAAATACAGCTTCAATTCATTTGACAGTGAAAAAACGGAGGCAATCAGGGTGACATAACTTGCCCAGTGTCACACAGCTAGGAAGAGTCTGAGATCACACTTGAACTCAAGACTTCTGGACTCTAGGGCTGAAATTCTGTCTATACACTATGCCACTTAGTTCCCCCTTGGAGGAATGCAAACGTAGGAAATGAAGAGCTGGCTATCCTTGACCCTCTCTTTAAATGAGAGTTAGGGGAAGAGCCCTCCATACAGGAAAGTCCCTCCAAGGGTAGTGGGTACTCGGAAGGTATAAGGTCCAGGACTAAAGTGAATACCAGTTCCTCTGTTTTTCCAGAGGAAAATCTCTGCTCTCAAGAAAGTCAGTCAGATGGGAGGGGAAGGGTAGAGGCTGGGGGAGAATAACACGCAAACATATATGTATGAACAAACCCAACATAAAATAAATTGGAAATAACCAACAAGAGAGGAAGTCTAGAATTAAGGGGAATTGGAAAAAGATTCTGGTCAAAAGTAGGATTTGAGTTGAAAGAAAAGCCAAAGAAACCAGTAGGTAGAGATGAGGAGTGAGAGATCTGGGTATGGTGGATAATTAGTGAAAAATGTTTGGATTTGGGAGATGAATAGTCTTGTTCAAGAACTTCAAAAAAGGCCACTGTCACTGGATCACAGTGAAGTATAAAGCTGCTTGGTTGTATTAGAGAGAACCAAAATGACATCACTATGTTGGGGCTAAGGCACAATAGATCTGACTGTGGCTCATCAGGTCAACAGGAGCTTAGAAGGCTCTACCACAGAGATGATGGGTAGATTACAAAGAACTCTGAATATCAAACAGATCTTCTATTTGACTCAGGAGGGCATAAGAAGACACTGGAATTAACTGAGTAGGGCCATTTCTTGACTGAATAGTTAAATTGATTAATCTCTACAAGACTGTTCCTTCATCCATAAAATTGGGGTAATGACTTTTGGGCTCATAGAATTGTTATGAAGAAAGAATTCTCAATTCTTCACTTGAGACTCCAAGTACAACCTTGTCCACAGAGATTTTCTTAGTCTTCTTCCGTCATTTAGCGTAGGGATGAGGAGAGCTTGCCTAAGAATCAAGGTCCAATTTTATTCTGACTGGTACTGAATAAATCATTTAATCCACCAGGGCTTGAGGTAACCCTCTGAAATTATTAGTTGCAGAGAAAGTGCCATTCTGCATTGGTAGATGGAGTTTCCTCACCTGGAAATTCCTCATATCAATGAAATCATAGGTACAATCCTTATCACTTTGTACATATTTCAATTTTACTCATCTATATATATATTTTGTTTCTTCCTCGTGGAATTAAAACTCTTTAAGGGTGAAAACATTTTCATCATTGCCTCTGTGTCCTCAGCATCTATACTGTTGTCTGGTGTTTAATAATTGCTTCTTGAATGGAAAGGAATTGAACTTTAAGTTCATATGTTTATGTGAGCAATATTTGATGCTATTTGTGTTTTGTTATGTGATCTCAAATAATTCAGGAGGAACCAAATAAGATGAAATATAGCATTGGGTGCCTGTAAATCCATGGTCCTTAGAAAGCAATTTCAGTCTGCCAAAACCAAAAATCTCACGTAAGCTCTGTTCCATCTTCCTTGCTCATAGAAGGAGAGAGAGGCACCAGAGACGTAATATGCTTGAACAAAACCAGTAGGTCAGTTTTTCCTAGGTTCCAAAAAACAAGACTTAGAAATATCTCCTTTAGACACATACAAATCCCTACTATTAATACAGCTCAGAAAAGTCTCCTCAATATCCAACTGTCTGAACACCAAACTAGGAGGCTCATTCTTTGTTATAGAGGATGGCTTTGGAGGGGGAGATAGGGAGAGGGGTTTGGGGAAAGTTTGAATGATATAAAAAATATATCTCAATACATTTTTTTAAATGAGAGGCACACGCCTGTCATCCCAACATTAGGGAGGCTGAAGCTGGTGGTTCTCTTGAGCTTGGGAATTCTGAATTGGAGTGGACTATGGCTCATACACTAAATTTAGCATTCATGTGATGAGCCCCTGGGAGGCCCTGGTCATAGGGTTGCCTGAGAAGGATGAATCAATCTAGGTAAGAAATGGAGCAGGTCAAAGTTCCCATGCCCAAAGTTCCCAGAAGTGGGATGGGACCTCCTGAATTCTAGCTGGAACTAGGGTGGGGAGACAGTACTAAAATGAGCCTCAAAAATATGCCTCACCTGGAAATTGGTGGCCTAACATCATCTTTGTGATCCTTTGGAATAGGAGAGGACACAGGCAGATCTGCTGAATGAAAGCAGATATCCTGGGTCCCATTATAATAATGTAACATCTTCTGTAGAATGTAAAGTTCTAGAAAGCAGAGACTGTTGTTTATCTTTGTATCCATGATGCTTGCATAGTACTTGTCATATAATAAATTCTGAATAAGTGCTTATTGAATGAATGAAGATGATGACTGGGGAAGAGAGGAAGTAGGATAGCTTTCTATTTGACCAAACCTCAATGACATTTTTCCTTTTACCAAACTTTACCAGATTTTCTAAGATATCTGTTGCTTTAGGAGTGAACATTGGAAAATTACTCAACCTCTCTGGGCCTCAAATCTATAAAATGAAGAGGGTTGGATTAAATTAGGTGAGGACCTCTGATCTCTGAGGTCCCTCCCAGATTGAAGCCTAAAGATTATAATATGTCTGATGCAGTATAACTTGATTTATAATCCTGACTTGATCACTGTGTGACCTCAGGTAAGGTATTTTTCATTTCTCTGGACCTCAGTTTACTCATTTGTAAATAAGGCTACTGCATTAGATAATGTCCAAGATTGTCTTTCAGCTCTATCCCATAGGCACTGTAGACAATATATTCCAGGGATGCTGGTTTTGCATTTCATTTTAATCACATGATACATCTTTGTACAGATTCTTGTAAATGATATTTCAAAGTACAGATTGATGCATTAAGCATTTAGTATCAAATTCTTCAATCTCTCCATATATATATATATATATATATATATATATACATGTATATATTTAAGACTATTATCTATGTAACTATATCTATAGATACATTAGAATTATATAGAACCTGCATTTTGCAATATGCATTCCCATGATTCTGGTGCTACATTATGATTGGTCCTCTCCTTTCTCTCTGATTACTATTCTAGTAAAAACAGGGGACTGATCAGGTATTCGCAGTGTAATGTTCACAGTGTTTGTAATCTTTGTCATGAGTATACTATTAAAATATCACAAAAAGTCCTTGGCTTTCCATTTTAATTCAATCATGATCCCCCTTTTAATTTAACACATGGGTCAGTTCATTATTATGATAAGAAAAGGAACTCACAAACTGAATTATAATGACTATGCTGATGATAGTGTACATACCATGGATTTCTTGGCTAAGAGATATTGCAGGACATACAATCATGAGTAACACCTACAGACAAAGACTTCATTTTTTCATTCAGGTCATTGTAGTTCCCAGACATTCAATCTGATGACCTGCTCTGTAATGTTTCAAAAAATGATTCAAATTCCAGTTGCAGTTATATAGAGCTCCTTATCAACCAAGAGATTAAAAATATTTCCTAGAAGTAAAATAAGGAATAAACAAAGCAGTTTTCAGTCTGGTTAGTATAAAAAGACAATATAAACCAACAAAAGAGATTTGCTTTTACTACCATTTCTTCCTCTAATGAGTCAACAAAGATTACCTTGTTCTGATATTTATTGATAAAGGAATTAGAAATCTACACAGGACTAAAGAATGTTTTCACCCAAACACCAACTCTCAAACTCTTGTATACAGAGAGCTAGTCTTCATGATCAGGTTTTAGTTTTGTTTTTTTTTTGCAAGGCAAATGGGGTTAAGTGGCTTGCCCAAGGCCACATACCTAGGTAATTATTAAGTATCTGAGACCAGATTTGAACCCAGGTACTCCTGACTCCAGGGCCTTTGCTTTATCCACTGCACCACCTAGCCACTCCCATGATCAGGTTTTAATGAAAAGAAAACTACTAAGTATTGCTTAATGAGAGCAAATAGGTTTATCTTTGTAAGTAAAAATAGTGCCATAATCCAGGTATTTAGTAGAGAGATGATGTAATATTGGTCTAGGTTTGGAGAAAGATGAGAGATCATTCAGGGGTTACAGTTAAAAAAAGCTGATGGTTTTAAAAAAAACTTTCCTCCTAAATCTTGTCAATATGCTGCAAAAATAGGAACCCATAATGGCAAAGCTTGTTCTGTAATCTCCTTGAAATTTTGCCTGAGCAATCATATCCAAAATGATTTGTGTCCCCATACAATGCTGTGGAATCAAAGATTGTGTCATTACTAAGTGGAAAAATGGTTTCAATAATTGATGACACTACTCATTGTGGACATCATGAAAGGATATTCATTTTGGTATTATATTTTGACAACAAAAAGCATAAACCAGTTGAACATGTGTCCTTTCAAAGACTATTAACAATTAATGTTCAGTCTATTTTTGACCACTTAAATGATATTCTCAGCATTCTTAAGGCTGGTCATCAATAAAGTCTGTCTATTCTAATGATACATCTACTACTATAGCTGAATGTTTCAGGAGTTCAAATGACAAATATAGAAAAAAATATAGAATAATTAATCTTATGAAGTAATGAAGAGCTAAATGAGCAGAATCAAGAGAACGCTGTATACAGTAACAACTATATTGTTTTAAGAATGGTTTGAGTGGCTGTCATTATGACTATTATAAATGCCCAAATTAACTACAAAGGACATGTGAAGGAAGATGCTCTCTGTATCCATAGAAGAAAACTGATAAATAAAAGTATGTATAGAATGGTTTTACATACATTTACATATTTGTGCCTAATTGTAGCCATCCCTAAGGTAGAGGGAGGGGAAGGACGAAAAAAATAGTTACATGCTAATTTTAGTGTATATTTTTTTAAAAATAGGAGGTTGTTCACAATAGATTTACAGTTTCAAGTTCAATCATCTTTTCCCCCTATTCTACTATGTTATGAAAATGCTTGTTTTATCTCTTAAATTCAGAATAAAATAAATATTTTTAAAAAGAAGGAAAATACAGAATAAAGATGAACTATTGTGTGTACACTGAATGAAGGGAAATGTGTATGAAGTGCTTAATAACTGGCAGGCCTTGTTAAGTTCTAGGAATAAAAACTTGAAAGTGAGATAGTTCCTGTCCTCTTAGATGCTTGTCTCCTAATGGGGGTGGGGTGGGGGTGGAAAGCATATAAAAATGAGTTATGGTCAAGAAAAGGTGTTCTGGCTGTTGACATCATCAGTCTTCATATAAGATACCTTCTGTATAATAAGTCTTCATAGAGAAGATAGTCTTAAGGTCACAATAGCTTAGACAGAGTTAGAAAGGGTCTTAGAAGTTATGGAATCCACCCTCCTAATTTAATAGATGGGGAAATGGTGTCCTAGAGCTTAAGTATCATCTAGAACCTGAGGTAAGATTTAGACTCAGTTCTGCCTGATTTTAACTCCAGTATTCTATCTAATACACCATGCTAACTCTCCCTTAGTGATGGTTAGTTAGAACACTATTAGCTACCTAATTAGATAGACAGAACATTTATTAGGTGCTTATTATATCAGTAGATGCTTTTAAAAGAGACTTTTGAAAAAATCCAACACTCATTTCTATTAAAAACTCTAGAAATCTAGGTGGCACAGTGGATAAGAGCACTGGAGTCAGGAGGACCTGAGTTTAAATTTCACCTCAGACACTTAATAATTACCTAGCTATGTGACCTTGGGCAAGTCACTTAACCCACATTGACTTAAAAAACCTCTAGAAATCATAGGAATAAATGACTCCTTCTTTGATATAGTGTATAATATCTTCCCAAGCCCAAGAGTAAATGTCAGATGTAATGGAGAAAAATTAGATCAGAGGAAAAGCAGGTATGTTCATCATCTTCACTACTATTTAATATAGTATTAGAAATGTTAATCACAGCAATATAACAGGAAAGAGAAATTGAGAGAATAAGCAGAGGCAAAGAGAAAACAAAATTATCATTTTTGCGATGAGATGATGGTATGGTTAGAGAACTCTAGAGAGTCAATTAAAATTAGCTGAAATAACCAGAAAAATTATAAGATATGGAAGAAATCTACATAAATCATTAAAATTTCTGTAAATGACTAACAAAACCTAGCAAGCAGAATTAGAAAGAACAATTCCATCTTAAATAAATATTGAAGTTATAAAATATTTGGGAGTATATCTACTATGATCCAACTATAAAATATTGTTTTTAGAAAAGGGAAATTTATTATTTTAGAAATTTATTACTAAACAAGAATTAGAGCACAATGAATAATTTTGACTTTATAAAATTAAAAAAGGTTTGCATTAATAAAATCAATGCTGCCAAAATTAGAAGGAAAACAGAAAGGTGGGGGAAATAATCTTCACAACTAGGAGTTCTGTAAAGGTCTCATTTCTAATATATATAATTGCATCAAATTTATAAGGTCACAAGTCATTCCCCAACTTATAAGTGATCAAAGGATATGAACATACAGTTATCAAATGAAGAAATTAAAGCTATATATCATCATATGAAAAAATACTCCAAATCATTATTGATTAGAGAAACACAAATTAAAACAATGATGAAGTATCATTTCACACCTGTAATATTGGCCAAGATGAGAAAAAGGGGAAATGATCAACATTGGGTCAGTTGTGGGAGGATTGGAACATTGATACATTGCTGGTGGAGCTGTGAATGGATCTAACCATTCTGGAGAGCAATATGGAACTATGCCCAAAGAGCAATAAAACTATTCATACCATTTGACCCAGCAATTCCAATTCTAGTTCAATATCCAGAAGAAATTATTTTTAAAAAGGGAAAAGTCCTATATGTTCCGAAACATTCATAGCAGGTCTTTTTGTAGTGGTAAAAAATTGGAAATTGAGAGGATGCCTATCAATTGGAGAAATGGCTAAATAGTTATGGTACATGAATACTGTGGAATACTATTGTTCTATAAGATACCATAAATGGTTGGACTCTAGAGAAGCATGGAATGACTTACAGGATCTGATACTGAGTGAAGGGAATAGAACCAAGAAAACAACATACACATCACCCACAACATTGAGATGAGCAACCCTGATGGAAGCAACTCCTCTCAACAATTCAGAGAGCTAGGACAACTGTGTTACACTGGCTATGGACTATGCTATACTCATCCAGAGGAAGAAAACCAAACCAAAACAAAACATGCCCAAAAAAACCCTTCAGAATATGATGAACACTTTATAAAAATTATTTCTTATGTATCTCTTTATCTTAATCCTATTTCCTAACATTGAAAATAACTAATCTGTAAATATATTTACCAAAATATGTATGTACAGTGATAACCTGACTGTTCATTGTTGAGTGGAGGGGGGGTAGAAAGGGAGGCTGGAAGGAATTTTTATAACTTAAAAATATAAATGTGCATATATATGAATGAAAATAAATTTTTAAAAAATTTTTAAAAAGAAAGAAATCAGGACAGACCTAAATAATACTCCATCAATTTATTTATTTACTTAGAGATTTGAAAAGTAGGGCTTGAGTGGTTGAGGGAAAGGTAAAAATGGATAGAGGCATGATAGTAAAATCCAGAGTCAGGAGCAGAACCAGGAAGGCAAATGAGAAATGGTAGTGAGGTTTTGGAGAGTAAGGAGAGGGGAAGAAAAGGAGTATAGTAGTGGGATATTGCAATAATCTAGGTGGGGGTAATGAAGACATGAATTAAAGTGGTACTTGGGTTAGTGAAGAAAAGGGATGAGATATGAGTGATGTTGTGAAGGTAGGAATGTCCTGATTTGGAAAGTTATTAGGTTTATATGATGAGAGAAAGCTGTTGAGGACAACAGGGACCTTGGTGTCCCCCTTTAAAATGTTGAACTCTGAATACTGAGCTTTCACATTTTCTTGTCTGATTAACATCCTGCTCAAGTCAATATCCTTTTCTTTCTCCCATAAAACCCAGGAAATATCTCCTGAGTTACCAGACTCTGATATAAGGACATTTATATTGGTCCTGAAGGAGTCAGAACATTCCTTGCTCCCAGGTTCCAGTTGTGAGTCAAATGATGTGTGATTGATTGGCATAATTCTTCCAATTATAATGATAATATTGGTTCGTTTTAGTTCCTGTGACAAAAGGTGGAATTGTGATGAGAAGAGGCATTTGAGCATAAAAACAGATGAGATGTTTCTAAGGTGAAGAAGCATAGTCCCATGGCTGAAATTTAGGACTGAATGCTTTCACTACCATGTTAAAATTTCATCCTTGTAGATGCATTTCAAATCAGCAAAACAAATTATCTCTGACTTTTTTTGCTCATGTTATTCATATTTTTATGCTGTTCCCTCCATCTATTGTCCAATAGTTCCTCTTTTATTATCACTCAAACTGCTAGGAAAAAAAATTGTCCTTACTTCTTCTAATTTTCTCCTCAATCCTTTACAATCTGTTGATAATTTGCAATCTTTAACCTCATCAATAAAATGAAGCTTCTCTCCATAAAATGACCAATAATCACTTAATTTTCAAATCTGAAGATTTTTCCTCAGTCATCATCCTTATCATCTGTTAACCACCTTCCCACCTAGGTAGCCTTTCTACTCAAGGTTTTCATAATTCTTCTTGGTATTAATTCTTCCACCTAAATGGCAATTCCTTTCAGATTTCTTTACTGGCCCATCATTCATATCATGCCCTCTAAGTATTTTTCAATGCTCTGTCCTTGACTTCTCTTCTTTCTCTATAATCACATATTTATATATCCATCCCAAGTCTCTCTCCTGAGCTTCAGCTCTTTACAACCAACTGCTTATTGAATGTTTCAAACTGGATGACCTGAAAAGATCTTAAACTAAACCAGAACTTATTATCCTTCCATCAAATTTCTCTCTGACCAATGACACCACCATTCTTCCATTTTCTCAAATTTATAATCTTAGAATTATACTCAGCTCCTCATTCATTTTCTCTCCATGTATTTTTAACTAATATTTGATTAATTTTGACTTTATTACCTCCACATTTCTTGCATCCTATTCTTGCATTTCTACTTCTATTGCATTTCTATTGATACAGCTAGTATTTTAGTACAGTCTTTCAATTCCTCCTTCTTGGATTATTGTGAAATCCTAATTGGTTTCCTTGACTACTCTTCCTTCCCACTGCCGAAGTGATTTTCTTTTAGCACAGATCTCACCATGTCACTTCTACATTCAACAAACTCTATGGACTTCCTATTGTTTCTAGTAAAAAAAAAAGGTAAACTCTTTTGTTTGGATCTTAGAGAACATTATACCTTCACTAGGGTCTATTTTTCAATTTTCATTATATATTACTCTCTTCTCACTCCATACAACCAAATTATTCTTCTCTCTATCCCACTTTAGTGGTACAAAGATAGCTATTCTCCATGACTGTACTATACTATTCTCTATGTCTGTAATATACATTTACTTAGCAATAATGTAAAAGAAATAATAATACTCCTAGTACTCATATATAATATCTATTGCATCAATAATAAAAATTTACAATTAATTTATAAACCTGGGTCACATTCTCACATCAATAAACTCAGTACCTGTTGTGGGTAATGGTCACTCCATTCTTACAGAAACTAACAAGGAAGAATGTGAGTGATAAAAATATATGCTCAAAACTCACAATTCTAAAAAACTCTAAAGTTCAATGTCTTATTTTCTCAGGAATAGTCCACAAAACTTCCTTGATACATATGTTTTTATTGTTCTTGAATAACTACTAAATTGAATTGCTTCACAGGGTCTTTGACTAACATTTCACTGTACACAGTGTCTTAGTCAAACTAGCTGATCTCCTGAATGACTTCTCTGATGTTCTCTAATACCAGACTTCTCTATTCAATTACTTACCAGCAGCAATTGTAGTATTTATCTCTTCTAGCTACAACTTTATTCGATGCAGTTTTGAAATCTTTCCTCTATTTTAATCTTCTCTTTTTTCTGTAAATGACCCACTCTAGTGTTTGATTAATAATGAAATTCTAAACTTTGTTGAATATTGAATGAATTACATTTATTCCTCAAATCCACACAGAAATTCGAATTCTCCAAGTTTAGTATTTCTTGTCTCATTTAAAACTCAGCAGTATCTGATACTTTTTCTTAGGTTTTTTCAAGGCAAATGGGGTTAAGTGGCTTGCCCAAGGCCACACAGCTAGGTAATTATTAAGTGTCTGAGGTTGGATTTGAACTCAGGTATTCCTGACTCCAGGGCCAATGCTCTATCCACTGTGCCACCTAGCCACCCCAGTATCTGATACTTACTTTCAAGAACTCTGAGCCAAGGAATAGCTGTTCATTAGTTATCTCTCTCAGAACTATGTAAGTTTAGTTCAGCAATAAATCAAAAAATGAAAACATAATATATTATACCCATTACAGAGAGGCACATTGTAGTCTTAAATGTTGTTTGTTTGGTTAACTGGAGAGGTCTGTTCAACATATGCTAATGGAAAAGATTTCAAGTGAAGATTGAAGACTTAATCACTGTCAAACACAGGATGAGAATATAGAGTGTAAGCAATAAGTACTGGAAAACATAGCTAATCTATTATTTTGCACAAGCTTCATAAAGAAGCTGGTTTTTGCTAAAATAAAAACCAGGAGTCTTACCCATGGCCTAGATTTTTTCATTCATCTTTGTCTTTCACATAATGTTCCTTCTTAATTCACATTATAGTAAAAGAATAAAGCCAGTCAACTTATTTAACACAAAAATAGAGGTAGAAAAACTTCTGTGACTCTTTGTGACAAGAAGTGGTCAAGAATCCTTTCATTCTATTCTCAGGGGCAAGTTGAAAATGTTGATAGAGAATTATCCATCAATTTCTCCAGTTAGAAAGAGAAAAAATGTTCACTTGTAATGATGATGCACTTGCAGGCTTTTGATACAAGAGAGGAACAGGAGAGAATAATTCACCATACCCATTCTTGGACCAAGTGATTACTGACATTAGCTAACAATTTGAACAGGAGACTTGTAAAGTTGTGACTGTAATGGGAAAACTGATAAGCATAGATATTGGCAAGGATGATAGAAGAATCACTGCAAATAAAGTTTAAGTATCCTTGGATAAGTTGTAGGCTAAAATCAGATTGCATTGGGGTCATGAAAAAATCTGTTCATCTGTTCATCAAGGTACTTGATGAACACTAGAAACATCACCAGAGAGTAGTTTGATTGACTAAAGGAATCAGTCCAATCTTCCACATCCCAGGCCTTTTACAAATCAACTCAGAGCTCTCTAGACTCAGCTCTTACAAGTTGTTCATTAGAAATAACTCTTTTGAAACTAGAGCCAAAAAAAAAAACCCCAAATAAGTACAATGTTATCATAATACTCACTTGTATTCAAGAATTGGCTTTAATTACAAGGATATAATTGAAGAATTTAAGGCCATTATACCTGATCTTATCCTCTAGGACAGGAAATTAAAGAAATTTTAACCATTTTGGTCAATTTGGATTTACATTATCAGGTTAAAGATAAACATCAGGAAAATCATGGTTACTGTTACAGCAAGAATTCAGTATTTTGCATTACATTTTTCAGTTTGTATTTTTAGAGTGAAATTTAACTGCTCATTTTTTAAAAAATTCGATTTATAGAATCACAAAATTTGGTAGTTGAAAGGGACCTTGGAATCTGGACAAGTCATTTGATCTCTGTCAGTCTCAGTTTCCTCATCTTTGAAGTGTGAAAATAAGAGTACTTATGTCACAGAGCTGTTGTAAGGGTCAAATTGCAAATTGCCTTGAAAATCTTAAAGTATTATATAAATGCTGGATTATAATTATAATCATCATTACCTAATACATCTTATAAACAAAAGGGATCCCTATTACAATATACATAAGTTTTACTTACTAGCTTTTTTGATAGATAAAAACAACGTCCTATTTAAATGAGTAATCTGTAAATGTTTGTATTTTTAAAAAATCATAATATTTTCATGGACATACTTCCAAATGAAATGTCTATGCTCTGCCTCTTATGACTGAGGATTGGGGGAGTTAGTTGAGAGAGGGAAAGAAAATGGAAGAGAAGAGGAAAGAAAAGTATGAGATAGGGAGGGAAATGTTAGAGAGGATATTTCAAAGACACTTTCACTATTCCAGAGAGGAATTACCATAAACAAGAAAGAAAGAAATGGAGAAGAGAAGGAAAGAGAGAAGACGGAAAGAGGAGATGAAAGAAGAAAGAAAAGGGACTGAATAAAAGGCGTGATTCCACCTGAATTTGGCACCTCAACCTTAAATACTGTTCTATATTGGGACAGAGACAGTCTTAGAGGATGGTGCATTGGTGATGTTACCAAATGCATGGTGAATTGAATTCCCCTGTATGTTGGAAGCTTCACAGATGTGCATAGAGATCAGACCAAATGCTTCAGCATACGCGGCCATGATGTCATGATCTTTGAAAACAAAGGTTATGTAGATGTGTGGTGGAATTACAGGACAGCTTGCTGATCAGAGAGGGGTGTTGCCAAAATAAATATACTTTTGTGATTTCCCTAATGTCTGCATCCCTAGGGCATAAGATCTCCCTAGTTCAATCCCTTCTTTTTTTTCCTTTGTTTTTTTGCAAGGCAATGGGGTTAAGACTTGCCCAAGGTCACACAATTAAGTAATTATAAAGTGTCTGAGGTGAATGAGAGTCTGAGTTTGAGTCAGATGCTCCTGACTCCAGGGTCAGTGTTCTATCCACTGTGCTACATAGCTGCTCCAGCTCAAACCCTTCTAATTTCAAGGGGCCTGGGTACCTTGGACCACCATCCCACCAGTCTTTTCTTCCAACAACTGCTTGCACATCTTTGGAGTTTATCTTGGGTACCAGAGTTCTTAGGGATGGCACTGGAAACAGCTTCCACTAGTGTCTAACAACAGGCTGGAGACCAGCAAGAAGATGGATTCAAAACTGTCAGATTATTTTTCATGGCGATAGGACGGAAGCTTCATAAGAGTCTTATTTTTGGTATCTCCTATAAGCCCAAGTGGAGCTATGCCCATGATAAGTTTCCATAAGTATAAGTATTTGTTCATTGAATAAATATTGTGTCCTCTATTCCTTTGAGAAATGATTAGGGTTCTGAGGGTGCCCGGACTGGAGAAGGGCTGATTTCAGAGCTTACTGAACAGCCACAAAGAGCCGGCCCAGCAATTACCCTGTGGCCTATTCTTCAGAAGGAATCCATCTTTACCCACTCTTTGTAAACTATTCATTTCTAATCCTTTGGTTGCCTATTCCTGAAGGCAGGTATTTTGAAATCATAGAACATAGTCATTTAGGGCTAGAAGGAACTTTAGAGGCCATAATTCAACCCCTTTATGATCCTGATGAGGAAATGGCAGCAGGTGGAGGGAGGAAACTTAAGTTGGGATCACACAAGAAGTAAGTGACAGTGCCAGGATATCCAGGTGGTGCAGTGGATAGAATACTCAAAATTCTAAAGTAAGGAAGACTCATCTTCCTGAATTAAATCCAGACACTTACTAGCTGTGTGATCCTAGACA
The DNA here is from genome assembly GCF_037893015.1 of Macrotis lagotis. Classification (NCBI taxonomy): domain Eukaryota; kingdom Metazoa; phylum Chordata; class Mammalia; order Peramelemorphia; family Peramelidae; genus Macrotis; species Macrotis lagotis. The sequence goes on along the minus strand of NC_133660.1, from coordinate 115,924,682 downwards.
AGTCACTTCTTCCTGTTTGCCTCAGTTTCCTCATCTATAAAATGAGCTGGAGAAGGAAAAGGTAAATCAGTCCAGTAACACTGCAAAGAAAATCCCAATTGGGGTCACAAAGAGTCGGACATGCTTGAAATGATTGAACAATAGCCACAACAGTATTTGAGTCATTATGCTAAGGAAACAAATGTTTTATTTAATGATTCTTTGCCTCAGTCAAAATGGAGGTTATTGGTTTTATTTGATTCTGAAGAGGGAGATGACCGTTGGTCAAATAGGACAGAGCTAATGGCAAGATTTGATCCACAGGCTTCCTCTTATCTTCCTAGGAAGTAGGTCACTCAGACAGTTGGAAATTATAAGAAATACTTAGGGTTCTGAGGGTGCCCGGACTGGAGAAGGGCTGATTTCAGAGCTTACTGAACAGCCACAAAGAGCTGGCCCAGCAATTACCCTGTGGCCTATTCTTCAGAAGGAATCCATCTTTACTCTTCAGCCTTTTTCCCAAAGTAAGGGCCTCCTTGTCACTTGAAAAGTAGAGACCCAAGTGTCAGTGTTTCTGGCTCTCGGTAGCACACCTACTTTCTCCCTGGTTAATGACCAGGTCCTGCTGAGAGCCGCCCATTTGAAAGTCTTCTTTTCCACTCCCTTGTCTCTTACTTCTCACCATGATCTGTCTCAGGGAGTTTGGGAAAAAAAATAACTAATTGGAAGGACAGAACAATTCAGCTGGAGGCTCTTTGTGTGTTTACTCATTTCTGCCTCTTCTGCCTGGCTTTTAGCAAGACGAACCCTCTGACCCGAAGCTTTTCTGCCAAGCCTTTCTTCCCAAAGTCTGAGACAGAAGGGTGAAGAAGGCTTCTTTCTCTGGATCGTTTGCAACATTTCTAAACAAAAAGGGTTGTGTGTTCTCAAACAGCAGTGTATACCAATCCAGGAGATGAGGGCTTCCTCTGAGAGGCATTCTGAAGCGTCTGCAGCATGGCTTGGAATATAAAACATGGCCTGAACCCTTGGGGCAGTGCCCATGATGTGGCTAGCCTGGACCCTGGCAGCCAGAACTCCAGTTGCCAACAGTGTGCCAGCCTGCTTACTGCATGGACAACATCCTGTTTGGTGACTTGACAAGAGTCTCAACCCGCCTTGGCATATCAAAACTCTGTCTCTATTCACCCAGCATGTAATGACTGCATCTGGACAAATGCTGTGGTCTCTGCCATTGATTGTTGTCCTCTGTGTGGGTCCCAACAAAGTTTGGGCTCATTGTGGATTCCTAGGAAGAGGCAGCCCTCTATTCCATGGGACTGTCTTGAAATAAGATAATACACATCTGAGTTAAATTTCAGTAGGGGTAAGAGAATTAGAATTTTCTCTGTCCTCTGGCAACAACAAAAGCAGTACAAATAATACCAAAATTACTAGGAGGATTGCTCTAGACAGGAACTTTGTTAAAATGGGGAGGTGTTGGTTGGGGGGGGGGGTAGTACATCTGTTGTTAGATTCAACTTCCTTCCTTTTTTTTAAAGGTTTTCTTGATGACTTCTGCTCTTCTGTCACAGTCATTTCTTGATATACTTTCCCCATTCTGAACTCTCCTTTGGACTAAGAACTACTGTTCTATATTTACTATAAGAACTAAATGACAGTAATACAATGTTTCACTGTTTGCATATTTAGTAATCAGTTAATTGTTGAAAACACTTTAACAATGATAAATCTTTAAATTTATTTATATTTTCCCATAATGTGGATGATTAAAATTTATAGTATATATTTATTCTCTATTATATAAATATACTATATTTTATATATTTATTATCTAATTGAATTCTTTTTTTTATTAGATTTTTTTTCAAGGCAATGGGGTTAAGTGGCTTGCCCAAGGCCACACGGCTAGGTAATTATTAAGTGTCTGAGGATGGATTTGAACTCAGGTACTCCTGACTCCAAGGCCAGTGCTCTATCCACTGCGCCACCTAGCCTCCCCTCTAATTGAATTCTTTAAGCAACTTTGTAAGATAGATGTTTTCAGTATCTCCATTTTAAAGATGAGTAAATTAGGGCCCAGAAAGGCAAATGACTTTCCCAGAGTCAAACAGTTAGTGCCTCACAACCCTATCATTATTAACCCCATTTTACAAATTAGGAAACTGAGATTAAGAGAAGTTAAGCTACTTGTCCAGCATCACACAATTGGCAAACATATGAAGTGGGACTCAAATTCGGGCTTTCTTAACTCTATATCAAATACTCTATTCATTATAAAACAATACCTAAAAATGAGTAAGTAAAACCAGTCCAGACAGTGACTCTCTGGTATCACATGCAATATCCTGCAGCTCTTAAACCTCCACCTTTCTAAAGATAGTGGGGAAGTGTGTTTTCTCATCTGTTCTTCTGGAGTAACACTGACCATCAATCAGAGCTCTGGGTCTCTCAGTATTATTATTATTATTATTATTATTATTATTATTATTATTATTATCATCATTACTCTTATTAATCTGGTTCTACTGTCTTCACTTTGCATCAATTCCTATAAGTCTTACTCTACATCTCAGAATCCTGAATAATCTTCATTTCTTCTGATTCTTCCCCTAGTATTTACGTACTAGAATTTGTTTAGTCATGTCTCAATCAATGAGTATTTATTCTCCTTCTAGTTTTTGCTACCATAAAAAGTATAACTTCATTTCTTTCTGTAAATGGTAAATTGTAAGCTTTCTAAAAAAAGCACAATGGTATCTAAGGCTTGGTCAAGAGTAGTTATTAGTATTCTGACTTCTCACTGGCCATTTGCTATTTCACAGTCTGTAAAATCTTGACCAATGAAATTACCTAATAACATCAAAGGAAAGGTCAGGCCAGTCATGGAATGCAGAGCTTTGGCTGATAGACTGTATCTCAGCCTGAGAAAATTGCTTTCTTATGGATTATTGCTGGATCTATCCTTTTGTTTCTGATTTTACATGGGCCAAGGAAGGGGAGGTTAAGGAGGATCCCTGAGGCATAAACGTGCTCTGAAAGTAATTAGTTGTTTTCTAATAATCTCTTGATTCCCTTTAGGAATTCCCTTCTGGTAGCTTTCCAAATAATGCTTACCCACAATTTTCCCATAAAGCCTACAACTTTCTTCTCTGAGTTGGTCTGCAAACCTCTGATTAAGCATTGAAAGATGCTCTTCACCCACCTCCTTACTGCATTTTAATGTACACACACCACTCCAACACACATTCTTTCTAACTCATTCGCCTTTTTGCCCTATAGCTCTTTAATACTAACCATCTCATTGAGTCCAAGCCTTATGAACTTCCATTGACTTTTCAGAGAACCCATTTCATATTTTTCTATTAGAGTTACAAAAGTCCCCATGAAAGGAAACTAATGGAAAAGTTATGGACTTCTTGGGAAGATATAGGTTAAAATCCATGCTCTGACAATTACTCACTTTGTAGCCCCAGTCAAGCTACTTCAGCTATCTGAGACTCATTTGTTGTTATTGCTGTTTTCCATCTATAAAATGGATATATCAGGACTAGATGTTCCAGAAGTCCTAGATTGGTGTTTTAATAGTTTAAAACTACACTATAAAGTTTTGGGGGGGAACTTTGAATACTCTGTTCTTAGATTTAGCACTTTGTAATCTTTTAAGTGTTATAGGAAAATGAGTAGCTTTGATATGCCCAAAGATGTGTACATTTATATGTATGATTTGCACATGTGTGTGCACATACGTAATCACTTGATGTTTCAGGTAAAGATTTTTTCATTCAAATTACTACTCCTTTCCTCCCATCAATATAAAATACTAGGGCTAGGAATTATTATTAGCTCATTTAATGGTAGCACTTCCAGATTGATTTTCCCAAAGCATAAATTTTATCATGTCACTCCTCCATGCCCAAATTTTCAGTGGCTCACCATTATTTACCAAATAAGGTTTAAATTCTCACTTGGAATTTAAACCCCTCCACAATGTAATGCCATTCTTATTCCAGTCTCATTTACCTCTAGTCCTCTTTATACATCCAAAGTTGGTGTCAAATTGATCATTTACTATTCCTTGTATATAGCAGACATTCACATATTTGTTGAATGAATAAATGAAATCTAGTCCAGATTCTTTTCAATGCAAATTGTTAGAGCCAGAAACTATTCTTTTCCACCAGCAGCACCTGCAACTCTACTTCTGTTACCACTACCCCTTATTTCTCAATCTTACCTCCAATCCCTTAACCCTAGGTCTAGATTTGGACTTCCTAGAGTTATTCCCACACTCTATTTATCTCTTGGGAATTTGTTGAATTTAAAGACTGCAAAATATAATCAAACAGCTGTCAGTTGAATGGATGGTTCAAGGTCAGCCTAAGGGTGTGGTCACAGTCCCAAACTAAGGGTAGGTTGGTAGATTTGTTCTGAGCTTTTAAAATGAACTGTAAGGATTTTCTTTCTTGATTTTTTTGAAAGTATTTAACTGTCTTCAGTTTCAAGGATGGGATTCAGAGCTCTGGAAACTGAAGATATGCAGTCTTGCTGCTATTTCAGAAAGAAATAGCTTACCCTGCAACAGATACATCTCAGTAAAGAATTGTGCAAGCAAAACAATTTAATCATGGGACCTGAGTTCAAAATCTGCCTCTGTCACTGACTTTGAGACTTTGGCAAGATGCCTAACCTCTGTTCCTCACCAAATGAAGAACTTGGTCTACATGATTTCTAAAATCCTTTCTGAACTTAATAACTAATATTGATATGGTACTTTAAGGTTTGCAAAGTACTTTTCATATATTGCATTTTTGATCTTCTGGTTCAAAGTATGTAGAAACTAAGATTGAGAGAGGATTAAGTGATTTGCCCAGCATCACAGCACTGGTAAAAGGTGAGAGTAGGATTCAAACTCAGGTCCTCCTAACTCCAAGTTCAATACTCTATCCATATGCCTCCTAGCTGCCTAAATCTATGACTTTATGATTCAAGCCTAAAGACCTTTGTAAAAACAGCAATAATAAAAACAACAAAATCCTTGAATGCCTGTGCCTGAGTAAGTCCATTGAGGACCTTCCTAAGTGATCTATTATGTAGACACAGCCAACCATGAAGAGATCAGAAAGTTACAAACCTTACAGTAGTTTCTTTTTTTCCTCTTTTCATTAGGAGCTCTGACTTCATTAGCATATCACCTGTAAAGGGAAACAGTGTTTTGAAAATTTTAAAGTGTCATACACCTATGAGACTTCTCCTCCTCCTTCTTTCTTTCCTTGTCTTCTTCCTTCCTCTTTCTCCTCCTTTCTTCTTCCTTCTTCATTTATTCTTCCTCCTCCTCCTTCTTTCTTCTTCTTCATTTTTTCCTTCCTTCTTCATTTCTTTTCTTCTTCATCTTCTTCGTTGTCAACATTGTCTTCTTTCTTCTCCTCTTTCTTTCTTCTCAGAATCCAGAATCTCAGAGTTGGAAGAGATCTCAGAGACCATCTAGTTCAAACCATTCATCTTGAACTACAACATATAATCTATATCTAGTGGTCACCTTTTCTTGAAAACTTCCAATGAAGAGGACTTCACTCTTTCCATTCACCCCCCCTTCCAGACATTTATCCTAAATGTAATTCTCTAACACTTCCATCATTGCTCCCATTTCTTCCCTTAGGGGCCAAACAGAATCAGCAAGATTTTTCTTCCACATAAAAATCCTACAAATTCTTTGAGAGACAACTGTCACAAGTAAACCTGTGTCTCTTCTTTTTTCAGACTAAATCTCCTTAATTTAGGCATTGTCTTCATACGATAAGAACTTTTTTCCAAATGTACAGTTGTTTAGCCAAGATGCCTCCTCCTTGTCTCATATTTTTGTGAACTATTCTTTGAAGTCATTCTCTTGCATGGCAGAGTAGTTTAAAGTTAAAATCTGGGTCACATGACTAATTGCCAGGAAAAGTTGTGCATAAAACAATTTTAAATGAAATTCTATATCCTATTAGTATACAAGATGATTTCAGCTTCTAGTTTTATATATGATCATTAGCTGACAATGACTTTTAAAAATCTAATAATTATAAACTCTTTAAAGAGTCTATGGTAGGGCGGCTAGGTGGCACAGTGGATAGAGTACCAGCCCTGGAATCAGGAGTACCTGGATTCAAATCCATCCTCAGACACTTAATAATTACCTAGCTTTGTGGCTTGGGGCAAGCTACTTAACCCCATTGCCTTGAAAAATCTAAAAAAAAAAAAGTCTATGGTATAAATCCTTTCACTAGTCACCTTTGGTATTGAAGAGGACCACACCTACCAACCGCAGATTCTTCCTGTGAATGAATGAGACCCTTCTCTACTTGCTTGGTCATTTTGAATTCTTCTATATATGTAAAACTGCAGAATGAAAACTGACTTTGAAGTCTCAAGAACTGGATTGAAATCCCATTCACTTGCATAAGCATTTAAAATGGTTGAACTTCAGTTATCTTAATCCATAAAATTATAATAATAACAGCAAAAATAGCTAATATTTATAAAGTACCTACAAAGCAGTCTACAAAAGAAAAAAATCTAGCAGGAAACAAAGAAAAGCTGGGTAACTTTGAAACAATGTATGCTATTTATTATGCAGGTTTTCTTGAATTGGAAATTTATTGTTTTATATTGAATCCTCTTGTGTTCTGCTGTGTACATGAGAATGTTCTTTTTTTCTTTTCTCATTTTGCATTTAAGTTCAAAAATGAATTTTAAAATTACAAAAAAGAAAAAATTATAACTATTAAATGAACACATGAAAATATGCTCCAAATTACTAGTAGAATGACAAATGCCATTTAAAAAAATGAGATTTCAACTTCTATAACAAAACTGGCAAAGAGTATTAAAAAAGGTGGGCCTAGTCAATATGGGAAGGAATACGGAAAGGCAGGCACACTGATGACAGTATTGACTGAGCATCAAAGTGGTCCAACCATTCTGGGTTTTTGTTTTGGAATTACATCAGGAAAGGGACTATTGCCCTTGAGTTAGAAATATCACATTTTTGTTCAATTGTTTTCAGTATTGGAATGGTTGCCTTTTCCTTCTTCAACTCATTTTACAGATGGATAATTTAAGCAAACAGGCTCATGTGACTTGTCCAGGGTCACACAGTTAGTCTCATTTGAATTTAGGAAAATGAGACTTCCTGACTCTAGGACTGAAATTCTCTCTACTGTGCCACCTAGCTGTCCCAAGGTACATAAACCTAAGGAAATGAAAGAAAGAAACAAATTTCTGATATATGTTAATATGTTAATTGTAGCATTCTTTGTAAGAGCAAACAACTGGAAATAAAGCAGGGATCCAAAATTTATGAAAAGGCTAGAAAAACATGTTTTATGGATGTAATGGATTATTATTGGATCCTAGCAAGCAATCAATACTTTTATCAAGCCCCTATCAGGAGGTGCAAGTTGGGGCATATATTTTGGATATGGCTAATATGCAAATTTGTTTTGCTTTTCACTGAGTATTTGTTAGCATAGATTTATTTTTAATTTTTCTAATGGGGGGGAGGTTGGAGGCAAAGGAAATTTATTTTGTCCATTAAAAATTAATTACATATTTAAAATAATGAGAAAGACCTTGAAAAGGAACAAGTAAATATTAAGAATTAAGAGAAACATAGCAAGTTTTACTCAACTGAAGCTGAGTAAAATAATAATGTTGTTGTTTGTCCTTCCTTCTCAAATAGAACTAATGACATCACAAGGATGCTGTCTTAATGTAAAAGTGAAATGGATTTAAGGGAGGCAGAGATGTGCAAATTCACTCTTTCCTTCAGAGTCATTGGAGTCTAGTGGCAAAACAGAAGTCAAGACAACTGGTGATGAAAGAACAATATATTGCAGAGTTAGACCAATTCAGTTGAAAAGATCATGAAAATCAAGTTGAATTCTGAGTAATAGAGAAATCAGAGAAGGTCCAAAGCAAAGCAACAAGAATGAATAATGTGCTTTTTTACATGTCAGACTAGAGATGCAAATACAAAACAAAAAATAAAGAGTTTCAACTCTCATGGAGCTTACATTCTAGTGGGGAAAAAATAACACACAAAAGAGAATTTAAAAGCTAATTTGGGACAGGTGCTCACTCTGGGGCATGAATTTAAAATCCAGAAAGTCAGAAGCAGAGCCAGGACAGAAATGAGAAGGGTGAAAAAATGTCTCTTCCCTTATGGCAGAGTAAGGAGACCACAAGGATTGTGTATGTTACCAAACACAGTTTTATGTTGCTGTCTTTGAATTTTTCCCAGACATTGTATGAGAATTCGGTTTTTTTATACCACATATAACTAACTGGAAGCCACAACCCCCCCAGGAAGAACCTGAAGACAACGCAAAATCCTTGAATTTTGACAGGGTAGCTGTGGCATAATAAGCATAGTCTGGTTTATGGTTTTGTTTTTTCTTTTTTGTGTCCAGTGTCAGTACCTAGTAATGAAACTCTATGAGACTCAATACAGCAACTTCATCTTCAGAGTCTTGCCTGAATGGGAAATGAGTGTTAAGTCATCTCTATTTTCTTTCTCTTTATCAGTGCAAATTTAACTTTCCTACTCCTTTTCAAGCCCTTTATTATGTTTTTTTCTTATCTTTTATTCTTGTGGTTATTTCTTTACTGAGCTGTATAGAATTTGCTTTTAATGCCTGGAACCCCTGGGATGACAGGCTTCTACTCATAACAAAGGCTTTCTTTCTAAAGGTAGAAAATTATTTGTCTAATAGCTGCAAGAGTGAAGACATGGAATTCCCCTATTCACAGGGGCTGTGTGAGGTGATTAATCTGGAGAATTTCCTGAGAAAATTCTTCCTGGGCTGACAGGTGCCAGTCACTGGCTCATGAGGAGAGTGGCCCTTCCAGAGCAAAAACTGGATTCTTCCATCTTAAGAAGAATGATCCAATCATTTGTAAATCTCTTGAGGGCAGAAGAAAGTCTGATCTTTCCAGAATAGTCTAACTCACTAACCAGAGTTGTATAAATGGGAAAACAAAAATGGTTTCTGTTCTGTCTACTTCACTCTCTCTTTTGAACTGACAGATGTGTTCAAAGGCATAGAATTCACGTCAGAAATCACTATTCCCATTGTTTGGATTTGAAAAAAAATTGATCCTTGGAAAAAAATAAGTAACACATGATCCCAAATTGACTATCAAAGGTGGGTGTCAAACCCAAATTCTGAACCTATTGTATTGTATTATGCTATCCTGGAGCTATGCTCATGGTAGACATCACTCCCTGTCTCCACCTAAATGTTGCTAAACTGACTTTTAAAGTTTTATTGATTCTTTTGTTCTTTACATGCATCATGTCCTGATATATCTTCTTCCCACAGAACCCTCCTTTGCAACAAAGAAAAACAGTTAAATAAAAGAGACTACAGTTAAGTCTAACTTTCTTCTGCAATATTCTTTGCTGCATTATTTCATATAAAATGGGTATTGATAACATTTTTTCTTCCTACAGACAGGTTAAAGCAGATGATACCTTGAAGTTCCTTGAAACTTTATTACCTATGACTGTACCTTGTATAATTACTTTTTTGTGTGTATGCATGTGTGTATCATGTAACCAGAATGTAAGAATGTAAACTCAAGGATAGAGATTATTTTTTTCATTCCAATAGCCTAGCAGAATACAGCATATGTAACAATCTTTACCTGTAGCTCCCTAACTCCTTTTGGGAGTGTGTTGAAATAGCTTAATTCTTTTTAAGTTGGAAATCAGAGATTCTCATTCTATATTATTATTCTGTGAATATTGTTCAGTGTTTTTCAGTTGTATTTGGCTCTTCATAACTCCATAACTCCATAACTCCAAGCTTTTCTTGTCAAAGATACTATAAGAGTTTGCCGTTTCATTCTCCAGCTCATTTTTCAGATGAGTAAACTAAGGCAAATAGGGTTAAAAGTCATAAATCTAGTAAGTGTCTGAGGCTAGATTTGAACTTAGGAAGATGAGTCTTCCCAATTCTAGGACTGTCACACTATGCTTTGTACCACTGAACTGCCCTATTATTATTCTGAGAACATTCCAATTAAGCAATGACCCTAAAGTTATTGTTAATAATGCCACCAATTTCACTTATATACTATTCTGTCACTGAGTTTCTTCTTCCTTCCTTTTCTCTGCTTCCTATAGGTATTAATTTTCCTGTCTCTGGTCACATATTAGTTAATAAGATATTTATTACATTTAGCCTGGGGGCATTCAAACCTCTACAGAATGGAAGAGTAGACAACATTGACAGTTCAGTGCAGGGAATTGGAAGCCAGAGGGCCAAGCTAGATGTGTATTAGGATCTGCATAAATTTGCATAATTCTACATGCAAACCTATGATTATGCAATATTATTAATGTACATCAACCAAAAAAACCATCAATAAGGAGCTCCTTATAAAAAGTCAGTAGATAAAAATGAAAGATTGCTAGGTTCATATCTTATAATAATGTCAAAATGTTTTGTACACAGTCTTATTAAAAATAGCCTGTGGCAAGGAATAATTTATTTGGGGCAAATAGAAAAGGAGACTAATTTCATTGTTTCATTTATTTTAGTACTCTATGTATTTGGGTGGATTATTTTGGTTCAAGAAGAGACAACTCATAAATAACTCATGGATTGGCACATACAAAATTTTTTATTTACATGTATAAACCCATCTTAACTAATCTTAGATTGTGACTGTTTTGAGGTAATAATCATTCAAACCATGACCTGAAGATATACCAGGGATACAACAAAAAGCAATACAAAAAAAATCATTTAAATAGGGCATCAAGCAGCATAAATAACAAAAAAGTGAATCAAGAGGTAAAATATTCCTTCTCATAGCCAAAGGACTACAAATGTCCATTTCTTCTAGGAGACTTGTAGTCTAATTTCCTTTCAATCCCTCTGACACTCCAGAACTCATACTCTGAGTCGCATAAGATCACATCAACCCTGAACTCATTGGTGTCCCCAACCCCTGTGTCCCTCCCTCTGATTAGAGAGAAAGCCCCTGAGGTTTGAGTTAGCAGGGTGATATGGTCAGATCTACACCCAAATAAAGTCACTTTGGTAGTAGTATGGAGAGATACTGCAGTGAGACTTTCTGCTTAAAGCTAGGAGATCAGTTAAGAGGTCATACCAATCATATAGGTGAGAATTGATGAGGGCTTGAATTATGGTGTTATCTTTGTGAGTGGAGAGAAATGGTAACCACTCAGAAACGTGGTACATGTACAAACAGCAAGATTTGACAACTAAAAATTGGAGAATGAAGAGACAAAGATAATGCCAAAGTTATGATGGTGGCATTCTAGAAAAATGTTGGTGCCTTTTGTAGAAATAGCAAAGAGTGGAAAAGTGGAGGGTTTAGGGCGGGGAATGAGTTATAAACATGTTAAGTTTGAGATGTCTCTAAGACATCCAATTTGAGATGTCTAATTGGCAGTTGGTGATATAGAACTGAAAATCAGGGAAAACTGGGGCTGGATATGTAGATCTTGAAGTTAATGGGTAAAATTATGAAAATTCATCTGATAGGAATTGGTGAAGTTACCAAGAGGGAGAGAATATGGAAGAAGAAAAGCAGAGGGTTTAATAGAGAGTTTTGAGGAACACCTACAGTTTCGGGAGTATATAGATTATATTTCAGCAAAAGAGACTAAGGAGTTATTATACAAATAGCAGAGAACTAGGACAGAGTAGAACCACCAAAGTCAGTCAAGGTGAGAGACTTCAGGAGGCAAGTTTGGTCATCTATGTCAAAAGTAAGAGATAGTTTCAGAAGTGTGAAGATAGAACATAGAACATCAGATTGGACCACTGAGAAATGAACAACCACTTTGTAGAAGTTGGAAAAAAGCTTCAAAGCATTGAAGAATTCAATAAAGCAATGAATATGGACAGCTTTTCCAAATAGTATAGCTGAAAAAGGGAGGAGAGATCTAGAACAATCCCTTGAGGGAAAGGTAGCATCTAATGAAATTATTTAAAGGAAATCAGATACTTAGACTCACTTGAAGGCAGTGGGGGGAGAAGCCACTAGGTACCAAAAGGAGATTCAAAAGAAAGAGGGTGAAATCTGATGGAAAAGACAAGAGGGCACAAGATCAAGAGAATGTGCTGGTCTTGGAATAGCCAAGAGTCAACTTTTTGTCAAAGACTAAGAAAAAGAAAAAAAAAGAGATATTATAGGGTTTTGAGACTAAGAGAATGGGAGAAGGTGAAACTTATTCTGTAGACATAAATTTTCTCAGTAAAGTAAGAGTTGAGGTCCTCATCCAAAGAGGAGAGGAGTTGGGGAAGATGTGGAAGACTTTGAAGAGAAAAGAAAAGGTTTGGAAAAGCTTTTGTTGAGTGAGACAGGGATTTAGTAAGGGAAGAATAAAAGGATTGCCTTGTTGCAGAAGGGACCCAGTTAAACTTGTATAACATACTCTTATAATGTACCCAATCAACCTTGCTGGTGATACTTTCAACTCTGTAGAGGCAGAAGTTGGGAGTAACCCAACAACCCAACAGGGGCTCAGGATGGTGAGGATGAGTAGCATAGTACAAGGGAGAAGGAATTTGAGAGCAGATGACAGTGTAGAGTTGAATAGGTCAAGACTGGTGAAGAAAGAAAGTCAAAGCAAGGATAATCACCTAAGAAAGTATTAAAGGAAGAATTGGAGAGGAATTAGAAGTCTCAATCAATGAAAATAATGAGTTTGGGAAGGGTAAGGAATAGGAAGAGATGAAATGATAGGTTATGTGAAACAGAGGAAAGCCGGGTTTTAATGAACAGATAATGCTGAGGTCTAGCTTATAGCTATTCCTACATATGACTGAGATGAAGTAAAGGAACAAGTCATGGAGTATAAGGAGTCTGGTAGACACAGTATCAATAAAATAATTCTGGTATTAAGTAGATAGGGGTTTATATCCAAGAGTAGCTAAAGATTGTTAAATGTGCTCCATAATTTTTCTTAATGAAATCAAGGCCACTCTCTTCTTTCTATTCAATTCTTTTTTTTTGGGGGGGGGGGGAGGCAATAGGGTTAAGTGATTTGCCCAAGGGAACACAGCTAGGTTATTATTAGGTCTCTGAAGGCCATATTTGAACTCAGGACCTACTGATTTCAGGACTGGTGCTCTATCTGCTGTACCACCTAGCTGCCCTTTTCTGTTCAACTCTTGGTAAAACTCCTTATCCCTGTTCAGAGCCTGTCCAAGATATATGTACCATCCAACCATATCCCATAATTTGGACATCATCCATTCATCATCCTTTTAGTTTTCTATGAGGATAGACTTTTAGATGGTGTTTTAGTGACTTTATATTTTGCTCTCTACTCTCACATTGGTGCACACATCTCAGCAAAGTCCATCAGTCCCGAAGATCCATCAAAAGCTATCTAAATGTTTCCTTATTCTCTCCTGAGCTCCCAATACTCAATCCTGAAGCAGAGCCTCGGATAAAACTTCTGTCCCCTTATTTCTTTTGCAGCCTTGACTGTTGAAAGCAGGAAGCTTTGTTGTATTCTCCCACCTACCATTCCAGTATCTTCACCAAGAAAACCTCAAATAAGGTCACAAAGAGTCAGATATCACCAAATGACTCAACAGTTACAATGCATTTCATAAGATCTTAAAATCATAACTCTAGAACTAGAAGGAATCTTTGAGACTGTCTAGTCTAACTTCTTCCTTTTGCAGATGAGGAAATTAAATCCCAGACAGGATGGGTTACATGACCATTTACAGATGGAAAGTGACCAAGGATGTGGACAGGCCCATATTCAGGGTTTTTCCTATTGTACCACACTGCCCTCATCAACTTATACAACATTGAGTATTGTTACAATCTACATTTTTATCTTATCTTCTTCCTCTCCTGGCTCTCTAACAGCAATAATCATGCCTTCTAATAATGTAATTATTGACTTGAAGAATTATAGAATACTATATTCATTACCTCATTTAATCAATCAGGAATCATTCATTAAGTGTTTGCTCTTTGCTAGGCACTCTTTTAAGAACTGGAAATACAAACTAAAAGGAAAAACTCTGTCTCTACCCTCATGGAGCTTATGTTCTAGTGGGTGGAACAACATGTAAATTGTAAGGTAACTGTAAAAGAGAAGGTTCTAGAAGTTGAGAGAACGAGGAAAGTTCTCCTGCAGAAGGTGGCATTTGAGCTAAATCTTGAAGGAATTCAAAGACTAAGAATTTCTGATCTACTCAAGAACCTGTAAGGTATGTCCCAAAGGTATGTCCATTTTAGAGATAAAGAAACTGAGGCTAATTTCAGTGAAATGATTTTGTCCATGAAGACATCATTCAAACCCCTATCTCTGTAAGTAGTCTACTATTTTTATAAGGCTCTACAGGGGTTGTGTATAATCTTCTGATCCTTCTAAGCACCAAGTCACAGGGCTTTTCATGCAAAAGACTGGGGGACCTAATAAATATTTATTGTCATATTATGATAATAAGAACCATTCTGCTAAATCCTAATGAGCAATAATACTTGGTATTTCCTTCTAAGTTGACACACTGATGTCAGAGCCCATTCACCAGTCTCATACTCATAAAGTACAACCTGATAATGGAATATTTCTGCCTTTCCTGGGGGTGTCTGCCTACCACCACCTCATTTCTGATGGAAGCTCAGTCAGACATCTTTTGGTGAATGTACATGCTTCCAAGCTGCTATTCCAGGGTTTGGTTACTTCTGGGTTTTAATATATCAAAAAAAAAATTTTAAACTTCATTTTTCTCCCACTTCTTTCCCAGTGGAGAAGAGCAGGTCATCTGTCTGGCAATTCATATATTTTGGATCACACTGAATGGTTCCAGAGCCTTAGCTGCTTTGCAGTTTCCTGTTCCTTTATGAACCAACCACTGGGAGTCAATACTGACTATACTTGGTACAGGAAGTCTGACTCACTGACTCAACTCTACCCTAACAACCTGATTCTTATTCCCAAAGAGAACTGGATCACCTGGGAGCAAGCTCAGAGTTGTCCAGGCCAGTGGCATTATTCCCCACCCTGCCCACTTTGGGTGACTTTATACACTTCATGTTAATTAAAGATTTTTTTCCTACCATGGTTCTGGTGACATATTATCTTTTTCCTTTTAACATCCTGACTGTTTTTTTCTGTTTCCTTTATTAATTTCTCATATTCCATCCTGCCCTTATGGAAAATCCTGAGAATTCATTCTAGGTTCTCCCCTTTACAAACTCCCAGCCTCTATCAGCTGTAGAATTTGCTGTACCCCTGAGTCTGTTGTAGAGTCAGGAATCTTGGGATTAAAATAGGTTTGGGCATACCTTAAAAGCAAAACACCAGAAAATAGTCATACAATTTTGATCTAGAACAGGGGTCATATATTTATCATGAACTCCTGTGGATAGTCTAGTGAAGCCTACGTATCCCTTTTCAGAAAAAAAAAAAGTGTTTTTAAATGTATATAATAAAAGCAACGATTTATATAGTGATACAAAGAAAATAAATTATATTGAATAGCTATCAAAATCCTTTTAAAAAACACAAGTTCAAAGAGTTTCATAGAGGTTACTAGCATATCAACTATAGAGGAATTCTTAGTTTAGCAAAAATTTTATTAATGGGAGGCAGCTAGGAGGGGCAGCTAGGTGGCGCAGTGGATAGAGCACTTACCCTGGAGTCAGGAGTACCTGAGTTCAAATTTGAGCTCAGACACTTAATAATTACCTAGTTGTGTGACCTTGGGCAAGTCACTTAACCCCATTGCCTTGCAAAAAAACCTAAAAAGAATTATTAGTGAACCAAAATTGTTTCCATATAATGAAAATAGAATCCTAACATATGTGGTACACATTTATTCTGGACACTACCTGTCCTAATTCCTGAATACAAGAACACATGGACTTCAAAACTCCTAGGGGTGTAGAAAGGGAAAAAAGGCAGAGGGAAAGGATAGAAAAGAGAGAAAAGAGGAGAAAAAGGAGAGGGGGGGAGAAAAATGAGGAGAGAAAGAGAAAAAGAGAGGCAGAGAGAGTCAGAAGAAAAAGGATGGTGAGGGGAAGAGAAAGAAAGAAAGAGGGAGAGAGAACCTAAAGGCAGCATGACCAGTCCACTCTGCCATTTAGCTCATCTGGGGTTAGAGAAGATTCCAGAAATCAAGTAAGACTGAAGGCCAAGAATTCAATGATGTAAATTCTGCTCTCATAGTACAACAAAAGGAAAGGACCCTAGTTCAATGCCTCATGCAATCACCCCGAGGACAAAACTCACGCACCTTATTTTTGGTCTTCACAAGTCACTGGTGTTCAAAAGAACACCAGTATCTTTGGTACCAACTTTCCAATTCTATATCTCATGTACCTGCTGGATATATTCATTGGGATATCCAGTTATTACTTTAATCTTAATATATGTAGTAATAATACTCATGATCTCAGATATCTATATACAAATAAACATTAAATAAGTTAAAAAGAAAAAAAAGGAAGGTGAGCTGGAGGTCCTGAAAGAAAAAGAAAGACATAAAGCATGTCCTAAAAATCTTGGCTAAATGCATTTTAATAATATTTAATATTAATAATATTTAATAACAATAAAGTTTTAATAACTTTAATAGGGTGAGCTATTAAATTGCCAAATCCATTGCCTCAAGTCATTAAAGTTTTAAAATGCACAAAGACTTTTGGAACACTATATCTTTTTCAAAGAGAACAGAATAAATGGAAGGGGAAATGATAGCAGAGGAACATTGTAAAGAACAACAGAATACTTTACATTTATATAGAACTTTAAAGTTTTAGAAATGCTTTTCTCACTACATTCCTGAGTACAAGTATTATTATCTCATCATTTTTCAATGAGAAATTTGATTCCTGAAAAAGTATATCCATCAGAAGGACATCCAGGAATGACAATGGTGTAAGAAATTTTGAAAATGCAATCATCTGGCAACATTTGATTGAGGATTAAGAGAAGGAAACAAGCTTACCATGGGAGTAAGAAGAGGGGAGAGAAAAAGTCTTTATTGAGCATCTGTTAAATACTATTTAATAGGCTAAGCATTTTACAAATATTTTCTCATTGAATCCTAACAACAACCTATCAAGTATGGCAGGCAAAAGGTTAAATGACTTATTTACTCTACATTCTGAAGCTAGGCAGTGTCTGAAACTGCATTTGACTTTAGGTCTTCCCAATGTCAGATCCTATTTACTGTGCCATCTACCTGCCTCTACACCATTGTATGGAGCAATAATATCAAACTCTAATAGGAATGAATTCGGCATACTGACATAATCCACAAATTAACATGATCTGTGTAGCATTTTTATTTATTTTATTAAACATCTCCCAATTACATTTTACTCTAATTCTGCTGCACTCAGTTTTGCTGGTCTGGTTGTTTGGTCCCTGACCATGAGTTTAACACTCTACTAGAGTATGCTGAGTGTACAGTGGAAAAGGTAAACTACAGATCACCTGGACAGGAGAGAAATAGAATTTAGGAAACAAATCTCAAGCTTGGCACAGAAGCATGATTAATAATTGAAGGGCATTTCAATTATCTGGACATCTTCTGCCCAGATAAGCAATTGAGCTGGGGAATATTAGAATTTAAGATAACAAATAAACTCCATGAAATCAAGGTCTGTTCCTTTTCTGAATTTCTTTATTCTCTTATTTGCCTTAAGAGGAAGTACTCTGAAAAACTGAACTTGATCTTTTATTCCATTACTATGTCATTGAATCCATAGGTCTTACCCCACCCTCCTTGAAAAAGAAGTCTGTTGTACCTCACTCAGGAAAATCAATTTATCAGTGAAGTAATGTTGAATTTAAGTTGCTCTGTATCCTGGAAATTATTCTGTTTCCACATCACAATGTTTGGTCCTATCTCCTGTTCTTTCTATATTCATTCCCCATTCCCTAAATGAGATTATACTCTCTTGCTCTACTCTAAGTACTAGTTGCCCTTGGAAACTTAGATATCTCTTTTCCTATTTTAGGATACAGTTCTGGAAGGTGGAACCCTTCTTAGAGAACCATTGCTTAGAGAAGGTGGTTTCTTAAAATACAAATTTTCTCCAGTCAAATTCCATTATGAGAGCTCTGTATCTTATGATAGGCATCAATCTTTCCTATAATGCCAAGGAAATTTTCTATAGTAGAACTGTTTCTTTTTCCCTTCTAGGATGAGACTGAATTTTTACTTCCCCTGTCCTTATCCCTCATTTTCATTATTGTTATTCTCATCTCCCATGCTCCTTGAGTGACTAACGGTATTAATATTCCTTCTTTAATCTACTCTATGTGTGTGTGTGTGTGTGTGTGTGTGTGTGTGTGTGTGTGTGTGTGTGTGTGTGGAGATAAATCACTGGCTCCCCTCTATTCATTTGTGTAACTTCTCACTGGGTTATTTTGTGACAAAAGATTTGGATTCATGTATAAGTGAAAACAGAATTTACTCCATGGAATATTAATTCAGCTCTTCCTCCTTCCCTTCTCCCAGTTCTTTATATTTTCCTAAAATCTTTGTCTTTAGGTTCCTTTAGGGTCCTTTTGACAATTCTTATTTATTATTTCTTTTATCTTTGTCTTGATAATTCAACTTTTTTTAACTTTTCTTGTGTTTCTTGTGTTGGAAGTGTTTGCACCCTGAATGTTTTTGACTCCATTTTGAGTTTGTTTGACACTTATTGAAGAACTAATTCTCTTTTTGTTGATGATTAGGCTAAATTTTTCAGGATATACTAGTTTTTGTAATACACAATTCCTATTTTTCCTTTTATTTCTCATGACTGCCAGAATATTCTTGGGTGGCTCATATCTTAAATTGTTCCTTCATAGCTAGTGACCTTTTTGTTTCCTGCTTATAAAACTTGTTGCTTGCTATCAAAATAATGATGTACATCTATTACTTGTCTTTAAGTCTTAAGTGTAGGATTGTTCTCTGGTGATGGTCTGTAGAATTAATCAATCAGTTCTTTCTTATCTATATTTAAGAGTTTTAGAAATTTTCGAATGTAATTTCTTATATGATATTCATATTTTTATCAGTCATGTTTTTCTGGAAGATCTAAAGCTATCTCCACACAATTTGTCTTCAAGGTTAATTACTTTGACTTCCATGTAATGTTCTTTTGAAAGTTGTTGCATTTTTGCTTCTCTTTCATCAAATTTTCTTCATATTTTGTATTTTTGTGTTCCAAATCTACATTTTCTTTTCCACAAGATAAATGTTTGATTTATGTTCCTTCAAAGTGTAACAACTATATAGTGAGTTGGCCTCTCTGTGAATTTTTTCTACTTTCTCATCTGTTTTTTTTTTTTTGCAAGGCAATGGGGTTAAGTGGCTTGCCCAAGGCCACGTGGCTAGGTAATTATTAAGTGTCTGACTTTGGATTTGAACTCAGGTACTCCTCACTCCAAGGCCGTGCTCTATCCACTGCACCACCTAGTCACCCCTTTTCATCTGTTTTTACAAGTTTCTTTTGGCCTGTGTTTTAGGAGCTAGGTTTACATGCAGCCCTTTCTCTCTCTTGGTTCTTTGGTCTTTTTAATCTTTCAATTATAGAGCAGTAGTTTATCTCTGGCTTACTTCTTTACCCATTGCCATCTCTCCCTTCATCCTTGGAAAGATCCCAAGGCTGTCATCCCCTTCCTTTTGCTATTGAGGAATTTTAGACTGATTAGTTTTCTGGTCAGAATAAAGTCACAGAAAGAGTTGGACACAAGTTGGTTCCCTAGCATAACCATTGATGTCCTTTTACCTCAGTATTGCCAAAGTTTCTTCCTGTCTCCACTGTGTCCTCCACTTGCCCTCTTTTTCTTTAGAGCACTGGAGTAGAAGTAGTATCAACGCTTCTTGTGAGTTGAGGGGAGTTTGAGCTGAATCCATTACAATGGTGGGGTACCAGAAGTAACTCCCATCCTTGTAGTCTGAAGCATCAATCTATGAAGTTTCTTGTACTGTCTGTGCCCTATCCGTGCTATTGGTTTAGGATAAGGACACCCACTAGAAGCTGGAATATTTCATTTCTTCAATATTATTTCATAAGATTAAAAAAATCATGTGTATTTTCTATCATTTTAATTTGTAGATTTAGCTTTTATTGTTTTATTATTGGGTGTATATTCATTTAACAAAAAAATTTTCAGGCTTTTAAAGGAGGAAATTTACAGCAAGTATGCCATTTTCCTGATGATTTTCTCTATTTTTTCCAGGTCTTTTTTATTCAAAGGAAAAGTTGTCTAGACATGGTTCTAAAATCCTGTATTGTGAATTTGATGTTTGAACTGATATAGAAATTTGCATTTATGCTTATTCAATTTGCTCTTAATTCATTTCAACCTATTTGTCTACCTGTTGAGATATTTTTGGACCTTCATTCTGCCATCCAACATCTTAGCTGTTGCTTCTAGTTTTGTGTCACCTGCAGTTTTGACAAGCAGACCACCTGTGTCATCATCCAATTAATTAATCAAGATGCTGATTATTACAGGGTAAAGGAGAGATCCCTGGAGCATTCCACTAGAGAACTTCCTCCAAGCTGCCATCATTCCATTAATGACAACCTTAGGACTTCCTAGTACCACAGTCTTCTAACTGGACTAGCCCATATCCAACCATGTTATAGGGCCTAGCAAAAGCTGATATTGTGAGCATTTATATCTCAGAAATCTGAATGTGCAACAAATCAGGACTTTCTTGTTTTGTTGATTGTCTAGAAAATGATGCATAAAATGTTAATAATAGGACTTAAAGCTATGCTCATTGAGCATTTTCAGAAATAATGCCTCTGCCTATAGCTCGCCTTCTTCACAAGCATAAGATAAAAGACTTTGTGAATGCTTTCCTGAAATCTCAGGATACTATGCAGTGGTTTCTTGAGAATCAGGAAGTGTTGCACTTTTATATTGGACCTCTGACTCACTGACCATGTAGCCTTAGGTAAATTATTCAATCATCCTGAACCTATTTTATTTTAAAAATCTGTATATAGGGGATAATAATATCAATAGTATTTACCTTTTAGGTTTGTTTTGAGGCTCAAATAAGATAGAATACATAAAGTAGACCATAGGCAGCTAAATGACAGTATATAGAGTATGGGTCATGAAGTCAGGAAGACTTAAGGTAAAATCCTGAACAACACCTATGAGACTCTGGATATTTCACTTGATTTTGATCCACCTCAGTTTCCTCATCTGACAAATGGGAAGAACTATAACACTTATCTTATAGGATTCGTATGAGGATCTAATAAGATGGTACTTGTAAAGTGATTTGCAAACCTTAATATATTATATATGTGCTAGCTATTATTAAAGTGTATGATAAAGCTTGCTTCATTCATCCCTCTGTGCAGATAGGGTACACCACCACCCAGGATAAGAATCTTTACTGCTTTGAAAAGCCTTCAGAGTTAAAAATTCTTTTTAAAAAACGTTTCCCCCAATTACACACAAAGATAGTTTCCAACATTCATTATTTTGCAAACTTTTGAGTTCTGTATTTTACTATTATCCTCCCTTCCCTCCCCCATCCCCATGGCAGTGAACAATCTGATATGGGTTGGACATATACAATCATATACTAGTCACGTTATGAAAAAAGAATTAGAACTAAGGGGGGGGAACCATGAGAAAGAAAGAAAAATGTAAGAGAAAATTCAAAAAGTGGACATAGTATGCTTTGTTCAGGCTCCATGGTTTTTTCCTGTAGATATGGATGGTATTTTCATAACAGGTCTCTCAGGATTATCCTTCATCATTGAACTACTGAGAGGAGCTGCATCCATCATAGTTCATCTTCTCACAATGTTCCTGTTGATATGTATAATGCAGAGGTGACGATTCTTGATCTACTCGAATATCCAGTAACTCTCACCAAGAGAAGCTGATGTTTTCAGGATAAGCCAACTCTCTCTTGGACAGCTAGGTGGCACAGTGAATAGAGTGCTGGGCTTGGAGTTCCGAAGTTTCATCTTCATGACTTCAAATCTGGTATCAGATACTTACTAGCTCTTTGACCTAGGCAAACTATTTACCCCTGTTTGCCTTCATGATCAAGAGAAGGAAATGGCAAACCACTCTAATATCTTTGCCAAGAAAACCTCAAATGGGGTCACAAAGAGTCAGACAACTGAAAAATGACTGAACAAAAAAAAAATCTCTCCTAAAGCAATTTTAGAAATTCTGTTATAACAAAGTCTATTCAGAAAGACTTCTTTTTTTAAAAAAAAAAGGACTTGTAATTTTTAAAAATGATAGGTATTTAAAAGAAAAGGAGGTTTAAAAAAAGAAACAAAGGCACCCTTCCAGAAAGCAGCATCATGCCAAATTCTGTCCTGAGGCGAGCTAAGTGACTTTGATCATGAAATAATGCCTTTGGCAAGCAGTTTGGGGCATCCTATCACAGCCTCCTTCAGTAAACTTTCCCTCCCTTGGGTCATATTTTATAGTTATGACTCTCCATACCCCACTGACTCCAACATAATTTATCATTTTGTGTTTCACTTGCTCTACTAAGACAGAAGGAATTCACTGTGAAAGTTTAAAATTATAACTTAAAAACAGAATTATTTCTATATAAGATATGACTCTTTACTTTGTATGTTTATTGGTTCATATATTTGTTGATAATTATGTCATTTTAAAATGTAAATTTTTAAAAATCACATAAATCAATCAGGTATTTATTAAATAATTATTATATACAAAGCATTATTCTAATCTCCAAAGATACAATAACAAATAGAAAATCATCCCATCCCTCAAGGAGCTCATATTTTTATAAATGGTAATAGACATGCACATGTATAATTATGCAAATTATGCAAAAAATAAATGCAAGAGGAGGGGGACCTCTGGAAGCCGGGGAGATCAGAAAAGTCTTCATTCAGATAAGTTTTGTAAAAGAAACTAAGGATTCTAAGATGATGAAGAAAGAAGGAAGCAGATTCTGGGCCTGGGGAAAAGCCTATGAAAAAGCAAGGGAATGGAGCATGAAATCTTGTATGTGATGAACAAGCAAGAAGGACAGTTTGACTATAATACAGAGTATATTAAAGATAATAATATGTAAGGTAGGAAAGGTAGGACTCTGATTCTGAAAAGACTTGAATGCCAAATTGGTACTTAATCCTAGTGGTCATAAGGATACTATTTGAACAGGGGAATGAATAACACTATGGCAGTTGTGTGGAGGATGAATTAGAAAAGGGAGAGTTTTGAAGGTGGGAGACCAATAAGAAGACTTTTGTAATTGTCCAGGTGAGTGGAGAACAGAGTCCAAATGGTCATGGTGACTGCATCACTAAAAAGAAGTGAATGGTTTTGAGAAATGCTGTGAATGTAGAATTAACAAGATTAAGGAATCTATTTTATTTGTAGGGTGAGGGAAAGGGAAAAGTCCAGCATGACTCTTAGTTTACTTCTCAGAAAGACTGGGAAAATAATAGTTTCCTCAAAAGAAATAGGAAAGTTAAGAGAAAGGTAACTTTAGAATGGGATGGGTAGATAATGAGTTCTATTTGGACTTCACTGAGTTTATGTCAATGGAACTTTCTATTTTTAAATGTCCAATAATGGTTGGTAATGCAAAACTGAAATAGATAGATAGAGATAAATAAATAGATAGATATAGATGTGGCTATGGGCTAAATATCTATATATATATATATATATAGATATGGGTATCATCAACATAGAGAAGATAAATTCATAGGAGCTGATGATGTAATAATAATATTAATACAAAGGGGGTCTGGTGCATGCATAGATCCCATCACCTTGTTCATTTGAACCCATGGAGAACAGGGGAACAGTTTCTGGAATGATGCTATAAGCAGGAAGTGCTTTGCAGAGGCCATGGAGCATATGTGGATCTTTTGTAAATGCTTCAATTAACTTACCATGTGGTTGGAAGACCCTTTATTAGTTGAATACATAGACAAACTGTTGACATCTTCAAAAAGGTCTATTTTTGCTTCATTTCCATGTGGAGGTAACTCAATAACTCTCCCACCATGTCCAGTGAGAACTCATATGACAAGAGGAGAACCTGGGGGGGTCTTCTTCCCCTCTAACACTAAAAGAAATAAATGCTTTGCTCCTTGGCTCTATTCCATTCTAGCTTAAAGAAGTGAAATCTCTAATCTTGGTCAGGAATGGGAGCCACAGGAATTTAGGAAATAAGTTTGGCAGTCAGTGATTGATGCCCTAGAAAACAAGAACTGATCCACAAAGATTCACCTGGCAGTCATGCCATATCTAAGCTTCCATTGTAATAATAATCACTCATATATAGAGAATCTATGTAAATATTCATAAATTGTAAATATATAAATACTCATTTATGATATGTGTAAATATTCATATATCATAAACATATATAATATATGTAAAATTAGCATTTCTTAAAATGCAGCATAAAACTGCACTTTAAGAAATGTTAATTTTACATATATTATATTATTTGGTCCTCACAACAATTCCATGTGTTTAGGTCCTATGTCATATCTATTTTACAGAAAGAAGTATATTATGATTTCATATTTATAGCGAGCAGCATATTTCCTTGCTTTCTGAATGGAAAGGATGGAAGGAGGGAGAGAATTTGAAAATTTAAATCAAAACAAAAATTTTAGGAAAAAGTGAGAAAGACCAGAAAGCCAATGACTGAATTGGGAAATACCCCGAGAGAGGTGTCAGTATATGGAGGTTGATCCAGCAAATGAGGTTGAGAAGAAGTCCAAGAGGGAGAAGGGAAACTAAGACAAAGCTTTGGAATGAAAAACCCAGAGAGGAGAAGGTTTCCAAAAGGAGAGAGTTGACAATACCATAGGTTCTCAAGAGGTCTAGAAGAATAAAGGACTGAGAGAAGACTACTGGATTTGGTAACTGAGAAATCCCTGGCCACTTGGAGAAAAAAGCATTTTCATTTGATAGATGGCTAAATAGGATTAAAGGCTGCCTAGCAGGGTCAGATTAACTCTAGCCAGAGCCAGAACAAGCTATTTTGAGACTAAGAGAACACAAAATTCACTTGGGGCAAGCTGTTCAAAATGGGCCTTAAACTGTACTGCTGGCACAGACTGTGGGGAGGAGGGAGGAGCGGTGGGAAGGGAAGAGGACGTAGACCAGGGAACAGCACACCTGGGGTGCAGCCACAGGAAGAAGAAAACAGACCATCTGTTAATGTCCTATTTTAACTTAGTATTTTGGCTAACTAGGTGTTGTGCTCTCCTGTTTCTAGGCTGTTGAAGGGCTGCAAGTGCTCTCAGTGGCCTCTAAAGTCTTTTTCTCTAAAGCAAAGTCCAGAAGACCCCTCAGCAAGATTATCACTTTGATACTGTATTTTTACCCTATTCTATGCCTTCCTTTCTTGTCCCCCTCTCCCAACCTGAGGAAATTCAAATAGTTTGGATGAGGTTTCTTTTTTCCTCTCACTTTAAATCCCCCCCACTTTTCTTTTTAAATACATCATTCCTTTTTTTTTTTCTTTTTAGCAGTCAGGGTTCTTGCCCAGGGTTATATGGCTAATGTTTGGGGCCAGATTTGACCTCCTGACACAATTTTTATGAACCAAATAGGATACTGCATTTTAATTCTAGCATGTTGAAGACCATATGACTTTAAAGAAATAACCCAAACATGAATCTTTTTTAATCTTGACATTCTTTCCAGTTTTCAGAAAACATGTATCTGTGAGATTGATCTTTGCTCATGCATTGGGCAGTGAAAAGGGAGCTGAATGGACCTGGGTTCTACCATTTACTAGTTATGTGTCTGAATCACTTGATTTATGTGTCTGAGCCACAGATGTCTTATCCTCAAAATGAGGGTGATGATAATAGAGTGTTCCATGGACTATAGAGTACAATATAAGCATGAATTGTTTTTAGAATTATTTATGGCTCTAACTTCCCATGCATTGTACCTCTTCTATATGTTATGAACCTAAAATAAGGAATATAGATCTAGAAGAAATTTTTGAAAACATGTCTACCCACCTCTATTTTACAAATGAGGAAACTGAGGATCAGAAAATTTAATTTTTAAATGCTTTGTTTAGGGGCAGCTAGGTACACTGACCCTGGAGTCAAGAGGACTTGAGTTCAAATGCAGCCTCAGACAATAATTACCTAGCTGTGTGACTTTGGAGAAGCCACTTAACCCCACTGCCTTACAAAAAGAAAAGAAAACAAAACAAAACAAATAAATGCTTTGTCTGGTGTCACATGAATAGTAAATGGCAGAAGTAAGACTAGAACCCAACTTTCCTCTGGACTTAAACCCTATAAGGCTGCTAAATGATCTGGGAGCTTTCAGCAAGAATTGTGATCTTTCATGAAAGTGCCTCTACCCCCACTCCCTTCCACCTCCAAGGGAGAATAAACCTTAAGAGGTCCTCGGGAAGACTTGTCCCTTTGCCAGCAGAGCTATGGGTAGCCATCAGTAGGGGGCCTCTAAAAAGTCTAGATTTTGTCTTGAGTCTGGGAGGAAAAGTTCTTGGCTTTCTTCCCTCCCTGCCCTTCCCAGAAGCTCTGGATGTACAGACAGAAATTGCATACTCTGTGGTGAAGGCCGAGTAATACAATCTTTCTTGCATTGCAGACAGGGTCCCAGTGACATAATAAATCCCACAAA
Source organism: Macrotis lagotis (assembly GCF_037893015.1). Taxonomy (NCBI): domain Eukaryota; kingdom Metazoa; phylum Chordata; class Mammalia; order Peramelemorphia; family Peramelidae; genus Macrotis; species Macrotis lagotis. The sequence goes on along the minus strand of NC_133660.1, from coordinate 115,898,035 downwards.
AAATCTAGAGTGACTTGTCAGGAGAGATCCCAGATGGATTTTCTATACATAGCTGACTGTTCCTCTCCAGTGTGGGGAAAGTTCTTTCATACCAGGGCTAGGCAATATCTGGTAGCAGGTGGACGGTGTTGAGTATTGGCCAGATGCTAAACAGAGTGCAAGTTGTAATGTTAGAATGGGACAGAGGGCAAGGGAGACACCCTTATAAAAATGCTACAGTGCAAGGGGTGGGGGTGGGGGGCACAGGGGAGCACAGCCCACAGTCTGGAATTTGAAGTATGGCGTTTTGAACCGGCAAGGAGAGAACTATTTAGTTATTTGCTCTCTCTGACCCCACCCCACCTTGTGACTGCTGCAGTAAGGAGATGTCCCGAATACTGGGCTTCATACTATCGCCTTTGATGCTTGCACTGTAAAGATTCCACTGTATCAAGCCCTCTCCTCGTCGGGGAGCAAGACATGCTTGGAATGTTGGTGTGTTAGCATCTGTGATTGGTGGTTTGGGGTTTCAGTGTTTCTGAATTTGCATAACCAAGCAGCAGTGTTCTAACTTTCCATTATAGAAGGTTGAAATTTGAAACTTTTTCTGTTTACTTTCCAGATTCCAAACAAGCCACATTCTTACCAATAATGTCAAATAAATATTGGCATGATAGCATAGAATCATATCATTACTAATGCATTATTTTTTTTCATCCTGTCTACTAGTAGAGATTCTCTGAAGCCACGCATATATTTTACATAAAAGAATAACTGAGCTGCCAAGGAGTTTAATGATATAATTTCATCATGGGATTCTGGGCTCTTTGGCTTATGTGACCACCAAACCCCAAGACAGAATTAATTCATGTAACTGGGACAAGCCCATGTATTGTTTTTCCATTTTTTCCTCCGTAAGTGAACTCAATCCTATTATAATTGCTCAAACATTTGGGGATATAAAAAGTGAGAAGAAAGTGAGGGACTCTCTGATATACTATTTAGTTCTGCTTCAGAACTGAATATGACTGAAACGTAAAAAAATGCCTCTCACTAAAGAGATCTGAGGAATGTTACCTTTTTTTTGAGGTTTTTGAGGTTTTTGTAAGGCAAATGGGGTGCCCAAGGCCACACAGCTAGGTAATTATTAAGTGTCTGAGGTCGGATTTGAACTCAGGTACTCCTGACTCCAGGGCCAGTGCTCTATCCACTGTGCCACCTAGCCACCTCAGAATGTTAGTCTTTTAGAAGGAGTTTCTCTTCTAAGCCTTTAGATTCATCAGGACCTACACATTTTTGTAACTCATAGTCTGAAAAATCTCTGGATTCTAGAAAAGGGTTGTCTACATTTTAGATGCATCCTTTTCTGCTACCTGGTTCTTCTCCCCTTTCTTCTCCTTGCCACTAAGCATTTTCTTTTTTTTATTATTTTTTAAGATTTTATTTATTTTGAGTTTTACAATTTTTCCCCAACCTTCCTTCCGCCCCCAGAAGGCAGTCTGTTAGTCTTTACATTGTTTCCATGGTATACATTGATCGAAGTTGAATGTGATGAAAGAGAAGTCATATCCTTAAGGCAGAAAAGAAAGTATAAGAGATGGCAGCATTACATAATAAGATAACAGTTTTTTCTTTTCTAAAATAAAGGTGGTCTTTGTTCAAACTCCACAATTCTTTATCTGGATACAGATGGTGTTCTCCATCACAGATAATCCAAAATAGTCCCTGATTGTTGCACTGATGGAATGAGCAAGTCCATCAAGGTTGGTTATCACCCCCATGTTGCTGTTAGGGTATACAGTGTTTATCTGGTTCTGCTCATCTTGCTCAGCATCAAGTCATGCAAATCCCTCCAGGCTTCCCTGAATTCCCATCCCTCCTGGTTTCTAATAGAACAATAGTGTTCCATGACATACATATCCCACAGTTTGCTAAGCCATTCCCCAATTGAAGGACATTTACTTAATTACCAATTCTTTGCCACCACAAACAGGGCTGCTATGAATATTTTTGTACAAGTGATGTTTTTAACCTTTTTCATCATCTCTTCAGGGCATAGACCCAGTATTAACCATTTTCTGTAATGCCTCCCCTCACTTATATCTGGAATCTGAGATCACCAATCTTTCATTCATGTCCTAAGGATCATTTATTCACAGTGCTTTGAGATTTAGGTAGTTACTATTATTATCTATTTTAAAGATTTGGAAACTGAAGCTAAAAGAGATTAAGTTCAAGGTCACACAACCTGACTTCTAAGCATTAACTGTCTAGATCACATCATCCAGGACCTGGATTGCCTCCCCTACTAGAGATCTACTTGTATCCTTCTCTGGTGATTTGTTCTTATAACCTTTTCTGCTCTTACCTGTCCCATCGTGTTTCTAGATATCTCAAGTTAGATAAATACCCACATACATTCATACAGAGAGAAAGAGAGGCAGAGACAGAGACAGAGACAAAAACAGAGACATGAGACTGTGAGAGATAAATACAGAGACAAAGAGAGAGAGAGACACACACAGAGAAAGACAGACAGAGAGAGAAATATAGAAAGGAGTCAGAGAGTTTTTAATACTATGCAAAATCTTGGTGTTAGAAAAGAACTCTGAGTCCATCTGGCTCAATCTGTATCTGGACAGGAGTTCTCTACATTTAAGGTGAGGAATTATCAGACTTTACTTGAAGTTCTCAGTGATGGGAAAGACGCTTCTTTCTGGGGCAGATTATCTTGCTTTAAAATAGCTGTAATCACTGAGAAATTTTTTATACAGTGGGAATAAAATCTACTTCTACTCATTGTTTCCAGTTCTGTCCAAAAGGGTTTTGAGATAATAAGAAAAAACAGAGAGAGCCTGGAAGTAAATCAGTTCTTTTATGAGGGTTTTAAGAGGGGAAAGAAAAAAGATAGTAAAATGAATACCCTAGCGCAAAAAGGAGAAAGGAAGGAGTTCAGCACCCTATTTCTTATAATGGCAGTGTATGAGGAAAATATATAAACCTGGAGGCAGAAGTAGAGGGGAGATTATCTGAACTGGACAAAGAAGTTCATACATACAAAGACCTTGGTGGAGAAATATATAAAACTTAATAGGAACAGAGGGGGGGAGGCACTGAGAAGGAGGCCAGTATTGTGATGGAATAGTCAAAACTTCCTAAACTTTATCGTGGGATGGGGGCAGGGGGGAGAAGGGAGAGGAGGGCAAAATTAGAAGGGGAAGAAATCAAAGTACTAGAAACTAAAAGGGGATCCTTCAAATGGGAAAATGGCAGAATAAATTGTGGTTCATGAATCTAATGGAACATGACTGCATTGAAGGAAATGATAAAAGAAACTATTTATCTTGCAAAAAATATCAAGAGAATTCTTTAGAAGAGACTTTAATTGGTACCTTGAGAGAACTAAATGGAAGAGAATGTGTTTTCAGAATTGAGAAGTCAGTAGCAACAGTGATGGTTAGAGTTGACTCCGACTACGATCTTTAGTATTATTATAATATTATGGTCTATAGTATTACTTATGTCACTGTTTAGTTGATTAATAAATCCAGAAATAATAATTATATAATAATAAATTATTAATAAACTAATTGTTCCATAAATTAAATACATTTTCTTATTTATAGCCTTGATATCTATTTAGGTACAAGAATTTGGAAGATTTGGTATTGAGAGAGAGACAGAGATGGGGAAAGTGCTATGGATTATTTTGGAGTGGATGGGTGTAGATTGTGATGGAATTTGAAGATAGGAAGCTTGAGTATAGTCAATCTGTTTAGGACTCACTGGATGCTGCTTGCACTTGTATTGTTGTTATACACACAGAGTATCAAGTCTGTTAGTTCCTAGTGTGACTCCTGGGAAACAAACACATTTGGAGAACATGCAAAGATAAAAACTATAGAGCTGTCACCCTAATGCTGAGGGCAAAAACCCTGGGAGATCAAGAATCAGTCCCCTAGATGGTAATGGTAATAATAATAATAATGGTAATAATGGTAATAATAATAACTTACATACAAATTTTGAATTTCTATATAAATGCTAGGTGACAGTAGTGGTAACAGGTGGTAGTAGTAGTAGTAGTAGTAGTAGTAGTAGTAGCAGTAGCAGTAGTAATAGTAGTAGTAGCAATGGTAATAGTGGTAGTGGTAGTAGTAGTAGTAATTAATAGTTGTAGTAATAGTAATGGCAGTGATGGCACTAATGGTAATGTGGTGGTGGAGGTAGTAGTAGTAGTAGTAGTAGCAATGGTAATAGTGGTAGTGGTAGTAGTAGTAGTAATTAATAGTTGTAGTAATAGTAATAGGAGCAACAGCAGCAGCAGCTGCAATAAAAATAGTCTAGTCGTAGTGGTAGTGGGAGTGGGAGTGATAGGAGTAGTAGAAGTAGTAGTATTTGTAATGCTCAGACTGTCATTTAGAGGTATATCAAAGAGGAGAAAATGGTGTATAGGGGTCACAATATAGTCGAAAAGCACCTCTGGAATTGGAATTAAGAGACCTGGGTTTGAATCCTACCTCTATTCTGACTATGTGATCACAAATCCAAGGTTCCAAGGTAAAATATTCACTCTATTGAATTGTGAGGGCTATTAGGAGAAAAGGAATTAGAACATTTTAAGCAATATGCAAATATAAATTATTATTATTCAGTTTATCAATAAGCATTTCTTAATTAGCTACTAGGGCCTAACTGCTAGGGCTGTAAAGAAAGGTAAAAGACAGTCTCTGCTCACAAGGACCTCCTAATCTAATGGGGAATACAACATGAAAAAAAGATATTAAAAGTAAGAGATAAATTGAAAATATTCAATAGAGTATTCTCAATATTCCCTCAATAGAGGGAAAGGACTAGCTATAAGAGGAGGATCAGAATAATCATGACAGTGAGGATGATTCAATTCAACAAAAATTTTTAAAATATCTGTTATGTTCAAGCTATTGTGCCAAGTTCTTGGGATAGTTCTTGTTCCTTAATGAACTAAGGGATGAGGGAGTAAAGAGATAGGTAAGTCAATCCCAATTATGTGCCAATGTTATCTAGCACTAACAACCGAGGAAGGACTAGAAATCCAAGGGCTTCCAGTAGGTGGTGGCCTTTATTGCATGTGTGTAAAGAAGCTAGGAAATGTGAGTTAGAGGTGAGGAAAGAGTGCATAGGAAAGTGGGTATACAATGGCACAGAAGTGAAAGATGATGTTGTGCATGGGAAAGGTCTGGTAGGATGATTTAACTGGAATAGAGACTGGCATAAGACAAGGAAGGTATGTGGTAGAAAGAATATAAAGTTTGGTTGAGGATTGTGTTTTGTTGCTAGGAAAAATAGTGAGACATTGAATTTTTAAGCAGAGAAATTGCACGGTCAGATATTATGTTTTAGAAATATTCTTTTTGTTAATTGCAAAGATGATGGGTTGAAGAGGAAGAGAGAGTGATAGACAATCAATACAGATGTTGCTGCAATGGGAATCTGCAGAATTCCCTTGAAAATATAAAGAAAACAACTGGATCAGGTCTAAGACTAAGAACACCTCTTTACACAAGAGGTGTGAGATGACTTTTGTAAGATTGTCTGGACAAAATCCATGATATCATGATCCTGGGGTTGATGAAGATGTCACCAAGCACAAGATAAAGATTTAATAACAATGTTTATAAAACACAAAGTGACTGAATGAGTGAGTGAGTGAGTGTGTGTGTGTGTGTGTGTGTGTGTGTGTGTGTGTGTGTGTGTAAAGGGCAGGGAAGGGAAGAGAGAGAACAGAAATGGAGAGAGAGAGAGAGACAGAGAGACAGAGAGACAGAGAGACAGAGAGACAGAGAGAGATTTTTTCTGATCATTTGGGGAAATGAAAGTGAAAAAATTCTCAGTTCATCATTCCCCCTTCTTCTCCCTGGTCTGATCCCTCTTCCCCACTCCCTGTCACCATATATACCTCTCCACCCTTAGACCTAAATAGTATAAGTCTATATTTCAGTTCTAGCTACTCAACTGGGTGATTGCATGTTATATCCCACTGGGAAAATATGTGCTCCTTCTATAATGGCATCCTAGGAATGTAAATGGTTAGAAACACTTGGTTTATGTATTCAGATTATAGTCTTTAAGTCTTTCTGTCAAGGTACTGATTTCAAGATGAAAAATGTTTTGTTTTGAATTTTTTTCATTTTCTTTCTTTTTTTTAGAGGTGTAAAGAACCTTTATCTAGTCCAACACCTTCATTTTATAGATGAGCCTATTGAGACCCATGAAGGGCTTCATGAAACCACTTACTCTTAAGCCACAGGGAACAATAAGCACAGCCTGGCTCCAAACCAATACATATGCTGGGACATTTGGGGTCTTTTCTTTGAAGTTCACGGGGTGTATTTATGTAGGGCAGTGGGAACAACTAAGTTACCTTAGCTATTTGAATTCAGATCTATTACAAAATGAATTAATTGTCCCTTTAAAGTGGAAGTCAGAAGGGGCAAGAGAAGGACCCAAGAATTTATTAAGCATCTACTATATAGCAAGTAGGATAACTAGGTGACTCAGTGAATAGAATGCTGGACCTGGAGTCGGACTCATCTTCCTGAGTTCAAATCTGACTTCAGACACTTACTAGCTGTGTAACCTCGGATGAGTCACTTAGTTTACTCATCTTTGCCTCAGTTTACTCATCTTTAAAATGAGCTGGATAAGGAAATGGCAAATACTGCAGCATCATTGCCAAGAAAACCCTGAATGGAGATGTGACAGAAAAACAACAGAACAACAATATGTACCAGACACTATGTAATTATTTTTCAAATTTTATCTCACTTGATCCTTACAAGAACTCTAGGAGATAGACATTATTATTTTTCCCCTTTTACAGTTGAAGAAACATAAGCAGACAGAGGTTAGGGGACTTGTCCAAGGTCATATAGCCAACAAGTTTCTGAAGTCAAATTTGAACTTAGGTCATCCCAACTCCAGGACAGCACTCTATCCAACACACCATCTAGCTTCCTTTAAGGAGGCTGCTAGAAACCAAGGGAAACATTTAAACATGAAAAACAAACACGTATATGAGAAGATGATGAGAAGAGGGAGTATGGGAAAGCCTTTTTCTATGTTAGAATGCAAAACAATTAAAATACTGACTTGACTTTAAGGTAGTAGTTATCTTGTCATGATGTTGCCTTTAAGTATTTTTTCACATTTGTGGATTTCTAGTTTCCTTAACAGTCTAGCATGTAATTTGTTGAGACGCAAAGACTAGAACTGAACACTGGTCTTCCTACACTAAACCCTACATTATTTTTACTGCACCATACTGTCATATGCAAGATGATGGCATAGGATGAAAAAGGGAAAACAGAAAAATTAGTAAGTGAAAATTTAACAAAGAACTCAGACTACATAATATTTGAAAGAATTTGGGGACCATCTACTTGAACCAGGGAATAGTACATTTTGTTTTACTAGGCAATGACTCTCCTCTGATTAGGTAGCCCCAATATGAATAAGACAATGACATTCTACCTCAGATTTATTTTAGGATAAAATATGTCTAATCTTTATTCATGTGTTAACCCCTTAAATGGTCAAAAAACACCTCATAGTCTCATTTAAACCTGAGCTGAAAGGATATTTTGTCCCTCCTCTTTTTCATTTAAAGAAATTGAGACCAAAGGAGATAAGAGAGATTTGACCCAGGTCACAAAGGTCATATGTGACAGAGGTGGAATTTGACTCCAAAGTCAATGTGTTTTCCACTTCCCTTCAATGAATCTTTATTTGTCCCAACCATTCCCGTTTTCTTCAAATGATGGTCCCATGTCATCCTCCAGGCCTCTAGGACCCTCCTCTGGACACAGTCACCCACCTCTGGATTTGATCCTGCTTGTTAATGTCCATCTGAAAATATGGTTCCCAGAACTGACCACAGTATGTGCCAGATGTGATCTGACTAGAATGGGGTATAGCAGGTGTCATGTTTTTAACATTCTACATATTATGCCTCTCTTAATTTGCACAGACCTTTTCAGTTATTATATTCCACTACTGATTAATATTGAGTTGGGAAAAAAAAGCATCAGAGGTCTGGTTTTTTAATATCCACTCTTCCTATCTGTGTCATCTTAGGTAGGTCTCCCTTTGTGTCTCAGCTTCCTCTTCTGTTCAATTATCTGTAAACAACAAAACTTCTTTACAGCTCTAAAACCATGACCTATGAACCCAATGGAATGAAGGAAATTCATGAGTTTACAAGAATTTCCATTATATTTCTATTTATAAGATTGAATCAGGGTCTATTTACCCAAAGTCTATTAATGGACTTCTCTTGATGATTAGGAGGAATTCATGGGGTGACACACCTTTAGAAAATTGCTGGAGTCTGCTAGTCACCTCCCAGAAGTCCCCCGGGGGTAGCCTGGAGTTGGCTGCAGAGGTCCCAGCCTTGACTTGGTAAGGAAATCACATCCAGAAGCCTTTACCTAATTAGAGCCAGACTTAATTGCCAGGCTACACATAATCACCAGGTTGTAGCTTAGTCTGTGAGCAGCTGTGCCGAGTCAGGCCCACTAAGGTGCTGCTTTAGCTATGGCTTATTATAGTCAACCAGGGCTTTGATTACGGAAGGGCTGGCAATTTTGCCTAAGAATATGACAGAATCCCAGGAGTCTCTGTTATTTTCAAGGTGCCTGCAAAACACATCCTTACAGTCTCAGGACCCAATGGTGCTTACTAAATATGAAACTCCATATCATTTGATTAAAATGTAAAATTCTGGCCCATTTCACTTGGCTCCAAGGGAAATCTAAGGTTGTTTTAGAGGTCTGTTCCTGACTCTAGGACTGTAAAGTTCTTGTCAGAGTTAGCTTGAGTTGATAAATGGAAATCTAGCCTCAGAATTAGGAAAAATGAGCTCTGACCCTCACAATGTCAAATGTAACAGGTCTTGGATTGAGCACGTGTAAGACTGCACCTGGGACACATCCCATGAAGAAGTCTCTTGCTAAAGGACAGACTAGAGATTGATCTCCATGGACCTTGTCACTGGATGCTGTGGCAGTGATGACTGACTGCTGACCCATTCAGACTTTAGAGGCATGATTCTGTCTCCTCTCACACCTTTTCCTATCTGTCCAACACATTAGGATAAATAAAGTTCTTCCTTGGACTTCTAGTGGAGGTGGGAAAAGGGATCTCATTCTAATATGCCTTTTGCTTATGGCCATGAAGATAGATGCTACCTAAGTTAGCAAACAAGACAAGATTCTCAAGTTTCTATTTCTCTATTGTCTTTCACTGAACCCCACATGTGCATACACACACACACACACACACACACACACACACATGCATGCATTTATGGTGGCAACCCCAATCAAGTTTTTCTTGAGTTGATTTGAGACTACTTGCTTTTTGCATTGTTTTCTAGCTATGGCTCTGACTCACCCTCTTTCCCTTCCAGTTCTTTCCTATCCTCTTTCTGCTATGCTGCAATTCATCCTGGTTATTCTAGCTATACTCCTTTCCTGCTTCTGCTGAGCCTTAGACATCCCAAGGCTGCCCCCAGGACCCAGTGCACTAGGTGACATTAGTGAGAAGACATTCTTTCTTTACCAGCTTCAAATTTAACACCAGCCTTACCTGAAAGTAGGGAGTGAGTGGTGCAAAGAACAATGGAATTCCTGTACATTTAAGAAATTTCCTCATCCATGACTTTGGCCCATGCATGGAATTGGTGTCTGAGATTTAGGCAATTGAATTTCCATACTAGGACATAGTGATCAAGCTGTGAATTCTAACTGCTGAAGCAACATGTTTCCCTTTCTGTTTTTTTTGAACCAGGGATGTTTTCTTCCAATGTAGTCACTGATAAGAATAAACATGGCTATTTATATACTGTTGTTAGAGTTTACAAAATGTTTTATGCAAATGATTTTATTTTATTCTCATAGCAACCTCATGGGGCAGGTCAAATAAACATTATTATCTCTCCTTTACAAATGAGGAAACTGAGACATAATCAAGTTAAGGGACTACTACAGGGCATGTAACTAGTGAAGGGTCAAGCTGGAATCTGGACCCCTCAGACTCCAAATGCACTACCCTTTTTACTTCACTGAACCACAGATGACCCCACACAAGAAAGTGAAAGGGGAAGAAAAGGAAAATAACCAATAATTACTGTGGGAGTAGCAGGAACAAAATTCTGGTTTTCATTTAACAAATGTGAAGATGGCATAGATTGGCCATTACATGCAACAGATGTACATAAATTGGATTTTTGTAAATCAAATCATTTCCCCATAGAGAGAATCATTTTTACTTGTGGTGAATCACTTCTAGGCAATGACATCTAATAAGATCTTGTGCTCAACCCCAAGGCTTTTTGCCCAGCTATGAATGGATGATCTGTAGGGAAGCATTTAAATGTCTTAGAGAAAACACTATTTAAGAGAGCTTCACATAAATAATCACTGTATATTTAATATATTCATTGACTTCCAATTTAATGGATATGTATAATTCCTTTTTTGTTTTTATGCTTTATACTTTTCAAAGGATGTTCACAAATATTAACTCTTTTAAACTTTATAACAACCAAGGTAGGGAGGGAGTCAGTATTACTATCTTTCATAAATGACAAAGGTCAGACAATATGCCCCAGCAAATACAGCTAGATGGTAACAAAAAAAGGACCAGAACCCCAAAATTCCGACTCTTTATTCATGCTTCTTGGATGTTTTTATAAATCCCAAATTCATACACTATGCTGTAGGCAAGTTTTCTTAAAGTGGTATACACTGATATAAAGTTAAAGGATCAAATATTTAATTTTTAAAAAAAAATTTTTAAACTATCCATCTCAGACCTCATGTCTTCACTTTCAAATCTGGAAACCAGAATACTGGAATCTCTCTTCTCTTGTTCTCTCACCAACTACACAAGGAAGCACTGAATAATCAATCTCCAACAATAAGAAGTCATTTGCAAATAGACTTCAAACTATACAGGCTTTCCTCTTTTGCATCAAGATCAACCAGAGCAAACTTGAAAACTAACTATAAAGTCTAAACACAAATATTGTGCTTTAAAACAAAAGGTAGGCAAAAGAGCTTGAATTTCAACCAAGAATCAACTATTCAGCAAAAGTGAACAAATTAATTCAGGGGAAAATATGGATATTCAATGAAATAGGAAACTTTTGGACTTTCCTGATGAAATGACCAGAGCTGAACCAAAAGTTTGATCTACAAGTACAGGACTTAGGTGAAGCATAGGGGAGGTGGGTGTGAAGGACAAATCATGAGGAACTTAATGATGTTGAACTGCTTGTATTCCTGCATGGGAAGATGATACTGATAACTCATATGAATCTTCTCATTTATTAGGGCAGTTAGAGCACATATACATACATATATATATATATATATATATATATATATATATATATAGAGAGAGAGAGAGAGAGAGAGAGAGAGAGAGAGAGAGAGAGAGAGAGACAAAGCACGGGGGGGAGTTGAATTTGAAGATATAAGATATTAAAAAGATGGCATTAATGGCATTAATTAAAGGAAGGGAAAGGAGAAAGGGAAAGGAGAGGTAGAATGGGGTAAGTTATTTCACATAAAAGAGGCAAGAAAAGCTTTTGAAGTGGCGTGGAAGAGGAGGAAGGTGAGGGAAAAACATACATTCAAGTGGGTATAGAAATCTACCCTAGAGGAAAATAGGAGAGGAAAGGGATGGGAGAAAGGGGATGGGGGAGGGAGGAGGGGATGGAGGTGACAGAAGAGAGGGAAGATCATGGGAGAGGGTAGTCAAAGACAACACAGTTTTGAGGAGGGACAGGTGAAAGGAGAGAGAGAGAGAGAGAGAGAGAGAGAGAGAGAATAAACTGGGTTGGGGAATAGGATTCAGGGAAATTCAGTCAGTAGTAGCAACTGTGGAAAATGATGTTGAAGCAATTTCTCTTTCAGACTTATGATAAAGAATGCTATCCATCCAAAAGACAGAGCTGATGGTGTCTGAATACAGACTGAACCATACTTTTTTTCTCATTTTATTTATTTTGAGGTTTCTCTTTTTGTGTAGAGAGAGTTTATGTTTATTTCTATAACATGACTATTGTAGTGATAGTTTTCATGGCTACATATTTTTAACCTACACCAAGTAACTTGCTTTCTCAATGAGGGGAGTAGGGTGGAAGGAAGGGATTTGGAGCTCAAGGTTTTGGAAGCAAACGTTGAAACTTGCTTTTGCATGTAGCTGAGGGAAAAACTTAAAAACAAAGGGTAGATGATGTTTCTGGCATCCTAGGTAGCCAATATAGGTAATGCTGAAGCTAAAATAAAACAAATGTACATAACATCACATCCAATCTTGTTCTTCAATAACCACCTGCCTTGACCTAATGTGCCTGACCTACACATGCGCATTTCAAAAGTACAGACTTAACCATTTGGGCTTTTTTGAAGATGTTTTAAGCATACCTAGTTTAAGCATAGAGGCCACTGCATATCCTGTGATGTGAGTGAGCCTTTTTTGATTTGCTGTCTTCATATTTCAAACTAAACCTAACCAGGTGTTCTCTATTTTGCCATCATTTTGGCTGTGCTCTGCTCAGGGACTCCTACCTACTCTACCTTGTATGGACTCTATGAACTGAATCATTGAGAAGAGAAGGAAAATTCTTCCCTTGCTCTTCCTCTTTAATCCTCATCTCTGAGAAATATGCCTAGGGGTAACTGTTTCTGTTCTGTATTGTTTGTCCCTGTTTTCAGATGCCAGAGACTAGGAGTTCTAACCCTGATGACTTTAGAGTCAAGATTGCAGGAGAGGTGGTACAGCTAGCCAGCCCAACATGGAAACCCTGAGTAATCAGAGGTGCCTGGGGCTTCAGTGTCAGAGAGATTTTGATTTCTTACGGTCAACTAAAAGAATAGCCAACTAAATCAGCGGCCTAGGAGAAGGGTAATAAATAAGAATTAGTCCCAGTAAGGTATACTTTACTATTTACAAAGCACTTCCCTCATAATAACTCTAGATATGAGGAGGTCATTATTAAATTCATTTTTACAAAAAAGGAAAGGAAGCCTCAGAAATGCTAAAAAAAAACTTTTTCAAGATCATCCAGTTCCTAAATAGCCAAGCTAGTACTAGAAGACCTCAGATCTTGTGACCCAACTCTAGTGTTCTTTCTACCATATTTCCTTAAATGTATACTATATTCAGGAAAGAAAGAGAAGAGAGGACTCATGACATGTATGGACTCATTCTATCCTGAAGGGAGTTAGGTTAATGACCAAGGAAATATTCAACATTTTGATCTGATTAGAAACATTAATTTATGTTAAGTTTAGAAGGGATTCTAGAAATGATCTATTCTAGAGTTCTTAACCAACTTTTTAATGTTTCTTTTAAAAAATTTTTTCAATTTAAAGTTCCACCCCTCCCATCCCATTAAGAAGGCAAGAAATACAACCCCCATTTTATATAAAATGTATTTCCACATTAGTCAGGTTGAAAAAAGGAAAAAAAAGTAAGAAAAATGAAGAAAATTAAATAAAACATCTTTCAATCTGTACTCAGGGTCCATTAGCTCTCTTTCTGGAGGTGGATAGCATGCTTTATTATTAGTCCTCTGGAAATGTCTTGGATCACTGTATTGATCAGAGTAGCTAAGTCACAATGCATTATCATTATGCTATTGGTATTACTTTGTGTCTTAGTCTATTTAAATACATATATAGATAAATATATTTCAATCGAATTGGTTTTCTCTGTATTTATATGTATATTATTTTAAGCTTCCTCCACATGGTGATACCATCTGAAATACTTTGAGCATGAGCTAGACAGACCCATGACATCTGCATCTAAAAAATATTATTCTGAGATTTTCTTAGGCTTCATGAGACTACCAAAGAAGTAAAAGCACAAAAAGCTTCATTATTTCTAATCTATTCAAACACTTTGATATTACAGGTTAAGAAAAATTGAAGGCCAGAGAGGTTAGATGACTTCCTCAAAGATATTTGAAGTAGTATGGTATATTTATTAAGCATTTACTGTGTACAAAGCACTGTGCTAACCTGAAATGGGGAGTTATAAAGAGAGGAGTTCATATTCTAATTGAAGGAGAGGACTCACATCTATGTTTGATTCATGACAGATGGCAATATCAGGTAGAAGTTAGGCAGGGAGAGTCTCAGGACAGATGGAAAAGCCCAGATGAGCTTGAGGATTAACAGAAGAGTGGATGGTTCCCTCTGAAGAAGGAAGTTAAAGTTAGAGTGGATGGAGTTCTGGGATACCTCCAACTGAGACAGGGATCATGTAGGTCAGCATAAGATTGGCAATAGGTGTTTGGCTCTTTGTGAGAACTTGGAAATTGCATTGGATGACAAAGAGAAAAGTCATAGTCCCTCTTGGGACAATAAGAGGTGATAGTCTGTCTTCTTGCTAGGGTGGGAGACTGATGGACTAGGGTGGGTTAGGGGAAGGTCCAGAATTCCTAAAGTGTTATTATTACAAAGATCTAATGCATTAAGAAGAGCACTGGATTTGGAGTCTTGAATACTTACTCCAGTTCTAGGTTCCCACTTGTAGGTTACTCTTGAAGTCTGTTTCTTCATCTGTAAAATGTGGATAATAATAGTTATTTTGCCTATTTTTAGGGTTGGCATGAGGCAGTTAAAACTAGAGAGAATACAGTGGATAGAGTGGTAGGCCTGGAGGCAGAAGACCTAAGTTCAAATGCAACCTCAAACATTCACTGGGCAAGTCATTTAGCCTCAGTCTGCCTCACTTTCCTCAACTGAAAAATGGGCATCCTTATAATGACAATAATAGCATCTCTTGGCCAGGGTTGTTGTGACAATCAAAAGTGACGATTTTCCTAAAGTATTTAGCACAGCATACAACAGGTGCTTAATAAATGCTTGTTTCCTTATACCCTTTCTAAACCTATATTATAATAATAATATAAACCTATATGATTAATACTTTGAGTTTTATCCAAGTTCATAGTACTAGCTGGGACCAAAGCCAATTGATTCTCCAGTCCAACATTTTTAAATCAACTACTTCCCCTTGTACCAGCATTTCACAGTCATGAGATTAGGTTAATTCATTCCTTTACCATCATTCCTTTACCATTCCTTTACCATCATTCCTTTACCATTCCTTTACCATTGAGACTTCCATTAAAGAGTGGAAGACCCTTCTCCTTTGACCTTTGTTAAGACAGGGAAGAACTGGAGCTAGGAATTAAGGACTCCTGGCTCCCAGCTGAACCTGTTGCTATGCCTCATATTCACAGTTCCCTGTTTATCTCAACCAGGCTCAAACCCAGAAAATCAAGTCAATTTTCCTCATCAATGCAAACTCCATTTGACCAGTCACAGACTGGAGTATTGCAGAATTCTCACATCCTGCAGTTAGAGGGGTGGGACGGAGGGGAGAGGGGGAGCCTCTGCAGGAGGGAGGAAAATGAGTTGTAGACAAGAAAAGAGAGGGGAAAGTTGCACACAGACACACCTACAAGCTAGCTGGCTGATCAAAGGAAGAGAAAGGCAAAGTAGCAGCATGAGATACCTCAGGAATTTTCAAAGTTCCTTGCTGGTATGGCCTCCTGAAGAATAGACCTTCCATTCATCTCTCATGAGATTGCTACCTAGGGTGACCTAGCTCTCATGTCTTAATCATTCAATTTGAGAAAATTCAACAAGCCCTTCATTAAGTGATTAGTCTGAGCATGTTTGAACTCTATGCTAGCTACAGAATTATAAAAACCAACCCCCCCCATAAAAAGTTCCTGCCCATTTATCAAATACACACTAAGTGTGTGTGTCTGTGTGTGTGTGAGAGAGAGAGAGAGAGACAGAGAGAGAGAGACAGACAGACAGACAGACAGAGAGACAGAGAGAGAGAGACAGAGAGACAGAGACAGAGAGAGAGAGGGAGAGAGAGAGAGAGGGAGAGAGGGGGGGGGGAGAGAGAGAGAGAGAAGTATGGTGAAGCAGTTCAATCTGGACTAGTAACTAAGCCCTAGGTTCAAATTCTACCTCTTCCACATATTGGTTGTTTGATCCTGATGAAATGATCTAACTTCTTGGTGTCCCCCCAGTAATTCTCTGAGACTCTAGTATGAATCATAGAGCACTTATTCACCTTTACTGATCCTGATGAAATCATATTGGTCAAAAAGAAAATGTGCAACAATTATTATCAAGAGACCTTAGAGCCCATTTAGTTCAGTTTTACAGATTAGGAAATTGTGTCCCAGATGGATTTGATGATTTGTTCAATGTCACAGAGTTAGGATTTGAACCCAGGTCTTCTGATTCCATTAGAGTATGATACTAACCTGGAGTTCAGTCCTATTTCGGAAACATGGCCAACTATGTGATCCTAGGAAAGTCCCTTTACTCAGTGTCTGTGTCCCAGGTAACTCTATTAAGACTAGAAATTATGGATGATATGCTTCAGTGAAAATGATTTTCACAACTGGAGTTTTCACTCTATGGATGAAATCACAGGTAAAACTCATATAGGTAATATTCTGGGATTACTATTGACAGATATGTCAAAGGTTTTGTTTTTTCAATGACTCCCATCCCCAAAGCAGGATTTAACAAATACCTGTGTTAAAAGGTAGAGCTTAAGAAGGATAAAGGCAAAGTTATAGGAAAAATGGAAGGAGGAAGGAGACAGTTGTTGGGGGGGGGGGGGGGTGAGGGTACAGAGGGTTGAGGGTATCTTTTGTTCTGGGACTTGCTAGAGAAAAGGGACTCAAAAAGACACAAATGGGATTTGAAATGAAAGTCCAAATTAATTTTTTCCCCTCTCAAACTAAAAGCAATCCATTCAGCTCACATTGTTGGTACTCTGCTCTGCTATTGCCCAGCCTCCTTCCCCCTTTGTAAACTATCCCTGATCAAGGTTTGGCTTTAATAACTTAAATGACTTCTTTCAGGGCCACTACTTGAGGAGTTGGAGAAGAGCCAAGAATTTCAGAGTATTTCAACCATTCAAGGATTCTCTTCCTCTAGACTTTGACATCTGGGGTCAGCCTATACTTCCAGTGACTTAAATGAGAATAGTGCCTACCAGAAGCCCCCTCCCACCTTTGACCCCATCTCCCATCCTTTACTGGGTCCAAGTCATTTTCCAGAGGGCCTTTCAGCCAAATGATTTGCTGGCTGGTCTCAACTATAGGGCCAGATGCCATCCAGTGCCTCAGTGATAATAGTATCCTAGGGCCACGTTGCCTGGGGATAGACAGTTCAAATGGAATAAAATGAAATATAATCCATTGTGATGTCAATCTCGCCCCACCAATATGCTCCTCTCCAAAATCACAACTTTTTGGAATTGATGGAAGCATGCCCAGACAAGCCAATGCTCTCCCCCTCTCCCCAGTTTCTCCAGGTCTCCATTGAAACCATACTAGGCTAGTTTAGATGATTAAGAGCAGCCTTCTAATAAGTCCAAGATTTAGAGTATCAGCCTTCTCACTCCCTGGTGCCCTTTCTTTTTAATCAGTTGAGATGGGATTATGTTTCTGACTCAAAATAATTTCCAATTGCATGGTGAGTGTATCAAAGCCATCACTAGGCCCTAGCTGGCAAATAAAAAATAGTCTCTGTGGAGGCCTTGAATCTAGGAAGCTCAGGATGTGATCTGCCACCCAAGCTCCCACTCCCATGTCTGTCAACATTTGGGCATTGTGGACAATTTGTAAAAAGAGAAAGGGGGAGAAGAGGCCCACAACCACCCTGGAATTGTCTCCCGTTTGTTCAGCAAGAGAAGATAAGCAAAACAGTTCTCTCTCTAAAATTCAATTAATTCCTTTTCTATTCTTTTTTTTTTCCCCTTGCTAATTCGTTTAGCCTTGTTTGTTGCTGAGGCGAAGACATCCAGTCTCTGAGGGCTGAGTTTCTCCCCCCCACCCAGATGTTGCTGTACAACGTGGAAACAAGAAGCCCTGGCCAAGGTCGCACATTAGTCACGTGGCTCTGGGAGAGACACTTCACTCCCAGAAATGAATACAGCCCTGCCTCACTCCTTGTACTCTGGCTTCATCCCCCATCCTCACTGAATGCTTAGCTCAATGGAGGATCACATTCTCAGCTCTCTATTACCTATAGGATCTGTTGCCTTGCCAGTAATGAGGTTGTTTTATTTTTTTTAATTTCCTTCCTTTAGAAAAAAAGATTTTTAAAATTGAAAGAATATAATGATGAGAGGGTGGGAGTAGGCAGAGTGAAAGCAAAGATGACTCCTAGATTGCAAACCATGGTGACTGGAGGAAGAATTGCAGACCTTTGGGGAGATTATTTACATATGATATACATACATAAATATACATGCATATAGAATGTTTCAATAACAATTACCAAACTAATATTGGACTCAGGGGATTTAGGATGCTTATTTTTTCCACAAGGAATCATTCTCAGCATTCGGAGATGGGGACTGGGTCTGGTCATGGAGAGAGGATGAAGGGTCTTTTTTTCTCTGCCTCCTAAGCTCTTTACAATTCCCACACTAGAGTCCCAGGGAAAAATTTTATAGAACTTATATTTGACTCACATCTAAGGATTCCCCAAAGAGGGGAGTTGAATAGGACACAGAAGTGGGATGTAAATCAGGTATAGGATAGTTATTTATTTCACACAAAAGAAATGCTAAACACAAAAGTCAGACGAATTCATTGACCAAAAAAAACCCTGAAAAATATCAAATAAACTTTGAAACAGTACTACTACAGAACCACAGAACTACTATATTCTCCAAGGAGGTCAATACTTAAAATATCACAATATGAAGCATTTCTTTAGGTTGCTGAATAGATTTCCTTTTGCTTCCCCGCAGCACTGTTCCAAACAATTCTTTCCTTTCTGTGTCCTCTGGAAATCCAGGTGAAGGCTCAGCCTTAGCCATATGTCAGTGGTTCTCTTCTCCAAGAATTGATGGAGTGAAGTAGGAGGCACCTTCCCTGCTCAATATTGCTGCTCAATAACCTATATATATATAGGAAGGAAACATAAAACAAGGGACACAACACAAGGGTTCAAAGAAACAACACAGGTGTTAAACAGTAGATGTTTCTGTTGGCACACTATTTCCTTCCCCAGCCCTCTAGAGAGAAGCTCACTGAGCAGACAGGAACAGAGACATTGAGAATAGTATCACTATCTTTAAGTCCTATTGATTAGAACATTCCTCCTGGTATGGTGAACAAAAAGGGAACCATTTTGTCATCTCACATAACTTGGGATGCTATGTATAGCCTGAGAAATTACCAGAGAGATTCCTTGCATTTTCCCTGAGATGGTCTCTATAGGCCCATGACTAAGCATGCTCTATAGGGTATTTTCTAATTCATTCCCTGATACATATATACTTATGTATATAATTTATTACATTAATTTTATTACTATCTTCTGTTTTTTACATCACAAGAGTTTTTCTCCTTACCCTTCCAGAGAATTATCCCATGTAATAAGGAATATCTTTAAAGAAAAAAAATATAAAAATGGACCCCCCACACAGCAAAGTCAATCAAAGAAGTTTGAAAATATACACAACATTCTATACTCATGAACATCCTACCTCTGAGAAAGAATGCAATGATGGTATCTTCTCACCTCTTTATTAAGATTAAGTGTGTTTTTAGTAATTTACAGCATTCACCAATATTATTTTGGTTATTTTTGGTAGTTGTTTGTTTCACTGATATAGTCATGGTCATTGTGGATATTGTTTATTGGTTCTACTTATTTCATTATATCAGATTCTATAAATCTTTGCATACTTCTCTGAATTCATCATGTTGGTTTTGATCTCATTTCTTGACAGAGTAGCCAGGAGCTACTCTCTATACAGCTTTAAAAAATAATTAAATCCACTTTCTGAGTTAGAATCAGGTATGTTTCCAAATTGGTTGCTCAAAATTAAATGTCTCAAAGCCTAATTTCCTAGGCTGAATTCCAAAACAACTCCTCCCCACCTCCACCTTGAAGTTAGTTAAGCACGTTTTAATGATTCCCTTTTAGCTGCTTTGATGCACCTCCTAGAATGTCAGTATGCCAAGCCTCAGTGCCAGCAAATGAACTTCTCTGAGATTATGAGTGAGTGACAGTATATGCTTTCAAGGTACACCAAATGAGAAATGTGCAATTTGGATGAAGCATTCACACATTTGAATGAAGGGTTGAAACTGTTGAAGCTGCAGCTGTTGACAGGAAATTGGTGTCTCCCATTGCTATTTACCTAACAGAAATTAGTTCTCAGAGATCAGCTTTTCCAACTGAGACAGAAGGGCAGGTGGGTGCAGGGTGAAGTAGAGGAGAAGTAAATGAATTCCCTTGAGAAGGTCAAAAGCCTGCTCCAACAGCAAGAATAAAGGAAGAATCATCCTCTTTTCATTTTAATCCCCAGTAACAATGGCAATACCCAAAACCTTGTGATGATTCACAGGTTAGATATTTGCCAGTTGAGTTAGCAATGGTGACACTGGAGGTGGAATGTTAGGTTTGGAGTCAGGAAGAGCTGAGTTCAAACCTCTTCTTAGTCATGTGTCCTTGCATAAGTCAATTCCCTGACCTCAATTTCCTCATCTGTAAAGTGTGGGGGGGACTCTATCATCTCTTTGATCGATCTGATCTTATGATTTTTACCTTCCATAAGTACTGAACCAAGAGATTTCATGATAGAGGAGTACCTATCCAGTCCCTCAGACAAAAATAAACAGAATCATTTTTTGGTACTTGAAGAATTTGGAATCTGCTTGGTATATTTAGGGCAGAGCTTCTCAAAACAGAATAGCCCAGGTCTAAATAGTGATCTGTTTTCAGACATATCTGGCAGAGAAAAAAGTGTTTGTATCATGGAAAAGGAACTGATGCTTCCCTATTTCTGTTTATTTTATTCATCCTGTAGCTCTAGAACCCATTTCTGGATTTGAAAACAATATAGTCTTGCTTGAACTCCCGCTTTAGGGGTTGACCCACCATGTTCAAATGACTGCATAGGCAGCATGGTATAGTGGAAAGAGCAATGGGTATGAAGTCAAGGGAAATGGGTTTGTCATGGGGTAAGTCATTCTCTCTGAGCCTCAATTTCCTCTTTTGTGAAATGAAGGAGATTAGATGATATCCAAGGTCTCTTTTCTAGCTCTAAATCTAAGCAAACATTGGAACTAAAATTCCAAGAACATTTATAGATAGATAGATAGATAGATAGATAGATAGATAGATAGATAGATAGATAGATATAGATAGATAGATAGATAGATAGATAGATAGATAGATAGATAGATAGAACACTCTCCTCTTTGGTGGAGATTGATTATGGAGCGCTTGGGACCTTCATGAAAAGTTGGCAAGTGAAAACAATTATAAAACACTTCTCACACAAATTAAATCAGATTTAAATAACTGGGCAAATATCAACTGCTCATGGATAGGGAGAGCTAATATAATAAAAATGACAATTCTACCAAAACTAAACTATCTGTTTAGTGCCCTACCAATCAAAATTCCAAAAAATTACTTTAATGAGTTAGAAAAAGTTGTAAGTAAATTCATATGGAGAAATAAAAAGTCA
This sequence comes from Macrotis lagotis, assembly GCF_037893015.1. Classification (NCBI taxonomy): domain Eukaryota; kingdom Metazoa; phylum Chordata; class Mammalia; order Peramelemorphia; family Peramelidae; genus Macrotis; species Macrotis lagotis. The sequence goes on along the minus strand of NC_133660.1, from coordinate 115,876,459 downwards.
AGAATTTCCAGGAGCTTAATGAAAAAATAAATGCAAATGAAGGTGGCTTAGCACTACCCGATCTAAAATTATATTCTAAAGCATCAGTCATCAAAACTGTTTGGTATTGGCTAAGAAACAGAGTGGTGGACCAGTGGAATAGACTAGGTGTAAAAGCAGGAGAGGGTTATAGTAATCTGCTGTTTGATAAACCCAAAGAGTCAGGCCACCAGGATAAAAACTCCCTCTTTGATAAAAACTGCTGGGATAATTGGAAGTTAGTATGGAAGAAACTTAGATTAGACCAACACCTCACACCCTTTACCAAGATAAGATCCAAATGGTTACAGGACACAGACATAAAAAACAATACTATAAGCAAATTAGAAGATCAAGGACTAGTCTACCTGTCAGATCTATGGAAAGGGGAACAGTTTATGACTAGGGAAGAGTTGGAGAACATCACTAAAAACCAATTAGATGATTTTGATTACATTAAATTAAAATGCTTTTGCACAGATAAAACCAATGTAATCAAGATCAAAAGAAAAGTAGTAAATTGGGAAACAATCCTTACAACTAATGATTCTGACAAAGGACTCATTTCTAAAATATATAGAGAACTGAGTCATATTTTTAAAACAAAAAGCCATTCCCCAATTGACAAATGGTCAAAGGATATGCAAAGGCAATTTACTTATGAGGAGATCAAAGTGATCCATAGGCATATGAAAAAATGCTCTAAATCATTAATTATTAGAGAAATGCAAATTAAAGCTTCTCTGAGGTACCACCTCACACCTCTCAGATTGGCGAGTATGACCAGGAAGGATAATGATCATTGTTGAAAGGGATGTGGGAAATCTGGGACACTATTATACTGTTGGTGGAGCTGTGAACTCATCCAACCCTTCTGAAGAGCTATTTGGAACTATGCCCAAAGGGCAATAAAAATGTGCATACCCTTTGACCCAGCAATACCACTACTGGGTCTATACCCTGAAGAGAAGAGGAAAAAGGGTAAAAACATTACTTGTACAAAAATATTTATAGCAGCCCTGTTTGTGGTGGCAAAGAATTGGAAATCCAGTAAATGTCCTTCAATTGGGGAATGGCTTAGCAAACTGTGGTATATGTATGTCATGGAACACTACTGTTCTATTAGAAACCAAGAGGGACGGGATTTCAGGGAAACCTGGAGGGATTTGCATGAACTGATGCTGAGTGAGATGAGCAGAACCAGAAAAACACTGTACACCCTAACAGCAACATGGGAGTGATGTTCAACCTTGAAGGACTTGCTCATTCCATCAGTGCAACAATTGGGAACAAGTTTGGGCTGTCTGCAAAGGAGAGTACCATCTGTGTCCAGATAAGGAGCTGTGGAGTTTGATCAAAGTACAAGGACTATTCCCTTTAATTTGGAAAAAAACCAGATAGCTTATTGTCTGATCTTGTTACCTCTGAGAATTCTGTTCTCTTTAAGGATATGATTTCTCTCTCATCACACCCAAATTGGATCAAGGTAAAACATGGAAACAAAGTAAAGACTGACGGAGTGCTATCTGTGGGGTGGGGGAGGGAAGCAAGATTGGGGGAAAATTGTAAAACTCAAATAATATCTTTAATTAAAAAAAAGAAAAAAAAGAAAAGTTGGCAAGTGATTGGGAGAGAAGAGATTCTCATTCTTTTGACTTCCATCTTCAAGAGTGTAGATATGGCTCTAGATTCTTTTCAGGGAAAAGTCACTAAAGGAAAAGAAAGCCTCTAGGAAGAAGTCAATATGTTGAAGAGCCAGAGTTTCAATCATGTCCCTATCCTCAGTTTACCAAGCTAAAGACTTGAGGGAATATCCACTTAGATGGAATGTTCAGTCTCCACTAATGAGGAGAGATATACAAATGCACTTGAGTCCTAGATTACATTATGAATTCACAATTAGTCAAAGTTTGAGAGCTACAGTTTGGAGGTTTCTTAAGTCCTTTTACCAGGGAATGTCAGAAGCCAGATATAGGAAACTGAGAGGAAGAAAAGGGAAGTTGATGTGGCCCTTCTCAGAATACTTCTTACAGTTTCCTGACATGCAAAGGTGCTCCAAGAAAAGGGAGTGCTTGCGGTTGGAGGAGGGAAGATGAGGATGGAAAAATGAATGTTAGGAGGTAGCATTATGTCCCATGTGGATTGGAAAACTGGGCTATGAGTTGTAAGCCTAGGAGAATGAGAGGTGTCATCAATTATTAAAGCATGTTCTAGGTGTATGTTGGAGGGAGATTAAAGAGTGAGAGTCAGCTTGGAGCCTGGAAGCTATTATGGATGTATTATTGAATATCTGATTTGAAAATAGTGAATAAAAGTAGAGATTGTACTGAGGAGAGGGGAGGGGAAGATAGGCTGATGTACTGGTTGCTAATCTCCCAATAGTTCCTCCAATCATATTCCAGTACAGAGTGAGTTATGATGAAAATCTACAGGAACAAATTGCTCCCAATATAATGTCTTAGTATAACAGGCTTTGAGTTCCCTTCTGTGCTCTATGTAGGCAGAGATTAACTAGGGAGATACTAGCTGGACCAAAGAATTTGGCACCATGACAAGATGCTCTCTGAAGAAATATCCTTGCATTACTGCTATTAGCATGCTTTCAAAAAAGCTGATGTTCTTTCAAGTATTATACATTTTTGCCTAATTGTCCTACCCTTATGTTCTCATCCATATAGCTTATGTATTTCAATGACCCACAAACCAGTTAATTTGCACCAATCAAAATGTCAATTTCACATCAGTTAAATTCTTAATTTTATTTGGCAGTCCTAATCTAGATTAAAGGGCCCATGATAAATCTTAAACAAGCAATTAGTCAGCTGATAAACATTTATTAAATTGCATTCCATCTTTAGATGTTCCCTACATCTAGTTAGACATCTAGAACAATGCTTTCAATTCATGTGGCTTCATGTTGTCCACCTTTCATTCTTGAATAAGATCAATGACATCAGGAGGATTTAACTGAGGCTGAGTTGTGCAGAGTCACCAGCCTCACTCTCCTCCAGAGACATCTGAGTGGAGTGGCAAGATATTAGCCAAGATGGCCCCAGATGCAGTGGAAGACTGATCTTTTTAAGCTTGGTCTTTCCGAAATTTCAGTTTGTCTGGGGCAAGGCTATTTCAGTAATTAAAGGCTAGGTAAGAATTACTTCCAAAGCCATTTGGAGGAAAGGGGAGGGAGAGAAAAGGAAATCATACTGAAAAGAGAGAGAGAGAGACGTTATTACCTACATAGTACAGGCTTGCATAGTTCTATTAACTCTTGGTACTGTGGACCTAAAAATATGGATTCACTCTTGCTTTTTGTTCCTCATGACTCTAGGCAAGTCATTTTTTTTTAGTTTTTTTGCAAGACAATGGGGTTAAGTGGCTTACCCAAGGGCACACAGCTAGGTAATTATTAAGTGTCTGAGGTTGGATTTGAACTCAGTTACTCCTGACTCCAGGGCTGGTGCTCTATCCAGTGTGCCACCTAGTCGCCCCCTCTAGGTAAGTCATTTAATCCTATTTGCCTCAGTTTCCTAATCTGTAAAATGAGATAGAGAAGGAAATGGTGAACCACTCCAGTCTCTTTGCCAAGAAAACCCCAAAAATGGGGTCACAAAAAATTGAACATCATTGAACAACAACAACAACAAATTGCTTGAACTCTTTAGACCTCAATTTCATCTTCAATCTTTAACATGAAGGAATTAAATTAGGTTATTCCCTGCAGCTTTCTAACTGTAAATCCTATGATCTTCTCAGTTGTTTAGGGAAATAAACAAAATTTTTCACATAGTAACTGCAAATCTCCCACAAATTAAAAGGTCCCAGACACATTTTCTGGCATCAAGACTAAAACTGTTGATTTAGATCATTTGATTATATTTGTGGTAAGGGAGGACCTTGAGGGAGAAAGGGAAGGGAGAATATAGTGAACAATGATATAGGTTTTTAAAAAAAGAAAAAATCATCAATTAAATACTTAAAATATAGAAAAAACAAGAAGAGGATCAGATAGGGACATAAACAGGACGCCTTCATTACAACTATTTTGACTTGTATGTGCATCTAAATCATACATAACAGAAAATCACAATTTCATATACAATATTCATTTTTTGTTCTTTTTAGTACATTGAAATGCTCATTTGTTAAGTTCATAATAAAATAAAAAATTAAAGACTAAAGCTTACTCTTATTCATAAGCTGTCAAAAGGAATTTACAAGAAACACTTGTATTTTCATTTCTAAGAAATGAACTGTGCTTTATGTGTTCCTGCTAAAAACTCTCCTAATCTAGTGCATTTTATGTCATTATTCATCATGATTATTATCATCATGGGTGACATTTGTAGCAATTTGCAAATATATATATATATATATATGAAATATATATACATATATACATGTATGTATGTATGTATGTATGATCTCACCCAATCCTGACAACCCTATGAGGTATTATTATTCCCATTTTACAAATTTGCAACTGAGATTCCAAAAGGTTAAGGAACTTGTTTGTGGTCATATGGCAAGCCAATGCCCAAAGCATAATTAAAACCCAGACCTCTCCAGACTCTGAATCCAGAGATTTTTTTATTATAGCCTATTGCCTCAACTTGATCACAATATTTTCAGTATCAAGAGGACCATCATCAATTACCTTCATCACACAGACACCACCATCATCAATCATCATCACCACTAATATATCAAACATTCATTAAGAACTTACAGTCTGAAAGGCACTGTTAATCTATATTTTTATTGTAGGTTTTCTCCCATGTAAACAACAGAAACATCTAAAGGAATTGAAATTTTTTATCTAAAGGAGAGACTAAGTCATGGAGATCATGTAGGCAAGGAAATGGGCTAGACAACCTCCAGAGACTCAAGATTCTATCCATTTTGTGTTATGAAATATTGTCTGATCATGCATCCAAACAAAAGAAATAGTTAAGGATTTCCTTTGACTCCAAGTAAACATTTTAATATGGATTTAAAAGGGAGGACTAAAATATGTTAAAGTGGGGTTATCGACAGTGCCATGTTTAACCACATGGAATGGAATTGGCCTGTTGGGTTTTTTAAAGCATATTTTCCATAAAAATTCTTATGTTGAAAGCATCCCTTTCCCCCATTAGCTTATTAGAATAATATTGCATGATTTTACATCTGACTACTCCTGTCCACAGCAGGATGAAGTTAACAGTAGTCTTCTGTATTCCGGGAAAGTTAGTTTGAGAATATGTACAAAAGCAACTAGAAATCTCTCTCATTTGACTAATGGTGATTTTATTTGATTTCTGGAACAGACTGAAAGTTTCAGAGAAACTCTATTATGTTCCTTCCAACAATAGTCGAGGATATTCTTCTTTCTTTCCTTTCTTCTTCCTTTCTTCTCCTCTCCCTACCCTTCCTCCCTCCTTTCCTTCTTTCCTTCTCCTCCTCCTCCTCCTTCTTCTTCTCCCTCTCTCTCTCTCTCTCTCTCTCTCTCTCTCTCTCTCGCTCGCTCTCTCTCCCCCCTCCCTCCTTACCTTTCTTTCTGTCTGTCGCATCCTTCCTTTCTCTCCTTCCTTCCATCCTTCTTTTCTTCCTTCCTTTCTCCCTCCTTTCCTCCTTTTCTTTCTTTCTTTCTCTCTTTCTTCCTTCTCCTTCCTTCTTTTAATATTTGCATATAACATTATTTTTAAAAAAATCATTGTTTACTGATGCATTTGTTTTTATATCATATTTTTCCAATATATCTACTTTCCTTACCACTGAACCATCTCATAACTTTTCTTAAGTGAAAAGATTCATTTTAGTAAAATTAGATAACTTATCACCTGAATGTCATAGCATATGCAACATTCATCCATAGTGCCCTGCCTCTATAATGAAGAGAGGGAACTGAATTGTCTCAATGTTCCTTCCAGGATAAGTTTGTCATTATAATTACAAGACATTCAATTCCTTTTGTCATCATTCTTTCATTTACATTGTTGTAGTCATTGTGTATACTGTTTTCCTACTTCTGCTTAATTCACTCTCCATTAGTCCATATGTCTTCCCATGCTTGTCTAAACTCAAATTCATCAGCTCTTACTGTGCAGTAATATTCTGGGATATTTATGTTCCAGAACTTTTTCAGCATTTCCATCATTGGATATCTATATTGTTTCCAATTTTTGCCATCACACCAAAAAATGTTATTCTAAATATTTTGGTGGATAATATCTTTCTTTTGAATTCTGGGTAGAGATGTAGTATCCAGATATGGTCTGGGAAGCTAATCTGACAATAGACTTGGGATTGGTAAAAGGAGTTTTGTTACATGTCTTCAAAGCATGATCTTTCTAAAGAGGAAAAGATTGTCCAAATAGCCTAAGCAAAGTCCTGATCTGAGTCTGCCTGCAAAGGAATGTTTTAGTAAAAGTATTGCTTCTGATATCTTTTAGGAGGAGGCATTGCAATTATATCTCACTAAAAATGTAATCAACTAAATTCTATGATTTAGAAAAGTTGGGCTACACAGCACCTCTCTCTGTCTCTCTCTCTTTCTCTCATGCTCTCTCGTGTTCTCTCTCTCTCCTACTTCCCTTTCTTTCTTTCTTTCTTTCTTTTCATTTTTCTTTCTTTCTCTCTCCCTTCTATCCTTCCTTTCTTTCCTTTTTACTCCTTCCTTCCTTTCTCTTTCTCTCTCTCTCTCTCTCTCTCTCTCTCTCTCTCTCTCTCTCTCTCTCTCTCTCTTCCTTCTATCCTTCCTTTCCTTCTTTCCTCCTTCCTTCTTCCTCCTTCCTTTCTTTCTCTCTTCCTTCATTCCTTTCTTCCTTCCTTTCCTTCTTTCCTTTTCCTTCTTTCTGTCTTTCCTTGTTTCCTTCTTTCTTTCTTTCTTTCTTTCTTTCTTTCTTTTTCTTTCTTTATTTTACACACACACACACACACACACACACACACACACACACACACACACACACACCTGGCTTTTTATCTTTTTCAGGTGCCTTAATCATTGAGATATCCTAAGGGTCTTACCCTCCCAACATTTTTTTCCCTTATTCTTTTGGAAATGTTCATACATGGTCTATTTGCTTCATCTTTCTTATTTAACCTTAATGACTGAATGGGCATTGCCTCAGTCAAACTCTGAATTACCAAAAAACCTAGCTTTAAAAAGCCCAGGTCTCCCACTGCATCCCAGGTGATTCCCACTCATTCTGATCCTTATCTGGTCACTGGCTCCAGATGACTCAAGAGGAGAAAGTGAAGTTGATGTTTTTGCACAGCCTCTCCTCATTTAAATCTAACTCATATGCTTGTCATGATATCACCTCTGTGATGTCACGGTCTTCTTCAAGAACAAAGGAAAAACATCAAAAAACACAGAAAAATGAAATGCTGAATAAATGAGAACTATAAGTATCAGTTCTTTGTAGCAATGCAAACTTCCTGTTATGATAGCAAAGAAAACCAATAGGTTAATATAATATTTGATTATTTCCAAGATTCTAGACATGCTTGTTCTCTTTAGAGTTGGGGTATGACAAGCAAAAACCTTGTCATTTTTCTTTAAAAAAATCATTTCCTGGAATTGGGGATGTCTAGCTTAGAGCAGATTCGAAGGTAGTTGATTCCAAGTATTTGAAGGACTATTACCAAGAAGATCAGGTTTGTTCTGTGAAGTCCTAGAGGCCAGATCTACAATAAATTGATGGAAGTTCCAAAAAGGAAAATTCAGGTTCAATAAAAAATAAAAACTACTAACCACAGTTATACAGAAGGGGAATGGACTACAGGGGAGATTGTATTCCTCCTTACTGAAGATTTTCAAGCAAAGACTGGATAATCATTCACTAAATCTGTTGCAGAATAAATCCATAAGTAGCTATGGGACTAAATGGTCTCTGAAGTTTTCATTCCAAAATTTTGTGATTCTGTAAAGGCCATTTCCACTTTTCTGAAACTTGAGAGTATTTAATATTTGTAGCATGTCATAAAGATGGTACCCTAGTATCTGGAGAACTAACAATTCATTCCTTAGCTTGATAGGATTGAAACTTCTCATCTTTATGCTTTTTTTAGTCTGATCTTGTGAGTTATTTGAAATATTAATATGGCCTATCAATGTCAACATAAAAAGGGTCTGTCAGTCAATAGACACTTCCTATGAGCTAAGCATTGTGTTAAATGCATAATTATAAGCCAAAATCATGACAGTCCCTGCTCTCGAGGAGCTTATCTTCTGGGATGCTATCAGAATCAGAATCTTTTGCACCAAAGCAGGTGGCTATTTTTGTTACTCAGTAGTTGAATCTTAATGTTTAGATTTTTTCTTGGGGATCAAAGAGGTTAAGTGAACTGATTATGATCCCATAAGTAGAAAAGATAGGTTTTGAACCCAAGTTCAGAATTTTATCCACTATATCATGTTGTTATTTTAAATTAAAAGTAACTCTAAATTATCTTTGTTAACAGGGGCAAAACAAAAGCTTACTTCCCCATTCATTTTCAAAAACCCCAAACAGTGAATATATTTTGGATTGAATTTTGCCTTCCTTTTCTTGCCCTTATGTATAGGAAGCATTTAATAACATCCATTTCTTAATTCATTTAATAAATTAATAAGTGACTACTGGGTGGAGAGTTCAGTCCAGTAAGGAGATTCTATAGAAACACAGATGGCATAATAGACAATTACCTAAGTACAGTGTTATTGTTCAGTCATTTAGTTGTTCCTGACTCTTCATCAGATGGACCCTACTGACCATGAGGTCTTTTTTTTTTTTAAAAAAAAAAAACTACTGGGGTGGTTTACCATTTCTTTCTCTAGTGGATTAAGGCAAATAAAGATAAGTTGTCCAGGGTCACAAAGCTGTCTGTGTGACCAGGGTCAGACAAGTGTCTGAGGTCAGATTTTAACTCAAGGTCTTCCTGACTCCAGGTCAACACTGAGCCAGCTAGCTGCCTCCTGATAAGTATAATAGAGAGAGATATAAAGAAAAGGAGGGAGGAAAAGGAGATAGAAGACCAAAGGACCTGGAAAATCTCTCCTTTAGGAAATCATCCTCTTAGTTTAACTCCAACTGAAAAGTCCAATGCCTGAAAAAGAAAATCCTTAATAAATTTTTGTTGACTGATTGGTTTTCCAATTTGTTCTTCCAATCCTCCCTAGAAAAGTTTGAATTAGAAGAGGATGATACTTATGCTCCTTCTGTCGCCATTCTCTCCCTAACATTTTTCCAATATGGAAGCATCCAAGTAGAGAACTGGAAAGCTGAGAGGGACCTTAAAGTGATCCTTAAAGTACAGATGAGAAAACTGAGGCTTGGAAAAATAAATTCTCTTGCAAAAGGGTACACATATGATTAATTAACCTAAAATACCAAAGGAATCCTCAAATGCATTAGGTGTTGGGTCACTTAGTTCCAACATGACTTCGGGTAAGCTGTGTAACCTCTCTGTGCTTCAATAACTTCATCTGTAAAATGAGGGGATTGGACTGGATGACCCCTAAGGTACTTTCTAGCCCTGCAAGTCATTATACTACACTGTGGCATTCATGTGAACCTGCAGTGGCCATAAAGCTCAGGGGAAGCTCATTTCTTAGCCTTGACCTCTGTTGTCCTAGATAGCAAAGTGGAATATTTTGACAAAATAAAACAAATTGGAAAATGTTGAGGGTACATAGCTTAAGAGTAAATAGTTTCAACATCTACAACCACTTACACATCTTTGCAATGCATCAATCAGATTTTGGACCTAATACCTTGCAGTCATACTGAGATTCCCATAATGGTTATTTATGTTCTTGGTGAGTTTGTTTTCTCCCATTCTGCTCGGGTCATTTATTTCCACAGGTCTAAGATACATGCAGTATTGGTTTTCATGAAGTGTCTCACTGACACGATTGTACAGCTAGAGTGATGGGGGTGGAAAGAGGCAGAGGGAGTTCAAGGTTAGACAGTATTAGAATGGCTCAGCAGCTGGAAAGCCAGGTTTCTCCCATCATCCCTTTACCTATGAAGCTTTTGCAGTTGTCCTCCTTTGCAAGCCCTTAGTCTTATTTGCTTATTTATTTATTCTTAAAACACTTTTATTTCTCAAAATGGGATTTTAGGTGCCTCAATTTAGGAAGCCTTTAAATCAATTAACTTTAGTGTCTCAGCTTTAATTTTCAAATCTGAGGAGCAGTGAGGATTTCACACAAACATACACAAAAATATGAACACAAACACAAGGAAAGGAAGAAAGTGAAAGCATGAAACTGATTCAGGGATTTCTTGGAAGACATAGAAAAGCTCCCAGACAAATAAAAACTTTAAAATTGTACCCCTTTGACAGTTTGGATTTCACTGATAATGTTAATTTTAGATACATCTAAAAATCAAGTGATTTGGGATGTGGGAATTGTAGGAGAAGCAAAAAGTGTCTTTTTGCTCTAGGATAATAGGGATAATGGGATTGTCTTGGGATTCTGGGTAAAGTGGGAGATTTCTTTAGACCCTGAAATGTGTAAAGGAAACAGGAAATATCTGTAGATGCTGGGCATCTAAATGGCAATGAGAAACATATTTGGAATCTGGAGTAATGGGAGCTATCTTTGAATCCTGAGATGGTGGAGGCAACGGAGATGTTTCTTTCACTGAGCACAGGTTAGTGTTTAATGGGTTGAAAGAAATTCCCAGCAATCCCAGAGCATTAAACAGCACAGTAGATTAAACAACACCAATTACTATTATATTACCATGAGAGAATGATTAAAATGTAAACCATCAAAATGAATTTGAGTGATCAGCATGACTCAATCAGCAATGCATCTATAGTCTAAGAAGCACCTGAGCTAATAAGTGACCTGGTTCAACAATCATATTAAAGTATCTCAGGTTATGGGGCCTGTGGAGAAACAGGTGCTCCTCAGCTACTCTACACAAATATACATTAGCAATTTGGAGTGAACTTTATAGCAACAAAATATCTTAAGCTGGAAGAGCTATTTTCAGACACTAAGTATTTTTTAGTTTTTAGTTTTCATTAAAAAGTTGAAATATTATTGCAGAAAATTTCTCCTCTAATTATAATTCATTATAAGGGAAAGAAAACATCCCAACAAGAGAAATATTAATGTTATTTAACATTTATTATGTACTCACAGCAGGCTATTTGCTGAAGGGAGCATAGGCTTCAATAGAGGCTCTAATTGGCCAAATTAAAATCTAAGTAAAAAATTTTCACTAAAAATTATATCCAAAAGGATTACAAGGAGTAGTTAAATGAATCTCAGACAGAGGAGCATTCTGTCCATCCCCACCCCATCTTCCAGTAGGTAATGGGGGATTAGGAAGGAAAATAGAACAAGGCAAGGTATAAAGGGAAACAAGGTCCTAAACTGTAATATCACCTTTTCTTGTTGTCAGTGTTATAGGAAAGGAATAAGAAGACAACAGGATATAAAATTTTGTTCAGATTGGCAACTTTTTCTAGAATGAACTCAATCATCAACCTGTAGCCATGATATTTCATATCCAAACTGTATGCAGTCCTGCCCCAGTGGGCAGCACTGATATGGTCCAGGTAAATGGAAGGTCAAAAACACTATTGCTCCATCATATTCTTTCAGTCTTTCTTTAATTTCCTCAGTCAATATTACTGTTTTATTGGGAAAAAAGAATTCTCTCTGATCATCTTGCTCAATACCTCTGACCTACTTCAATTGAAGAGATTAGAAAAGACAATTTAGTCATATTTTCTGATCAGACAAGTCTGCAATGAAGGATAGATTTAGGGTTGCTTTTCATATTTAAAGAGCTTTATGCTCTATTGGAAGCACTCATAGGGAGAAACATATCTTTTCCCTCCCTATTTACCTAATAAATGGAAGCAGAAGGAGTCATGACTCAGAACTGGTGTTCCAATTCAGAGATCTGATTTCATATCCTGACTCCTCCTCATTGAGGTCATAGAATAGATAGATAGATGATAGATAGATAGATAGATAGATAGATAGATAGACAGATAGATAGATGATACATAGATAGATACATAGATGATAGATAGATAACTGACTGCAAAGAAAGAAAGGAAAGGAGGAAAGGTAAGAAGGAAGAAAGGAAGGAAGGAACAAAGGAAAGAAAGAAACAAAGAAAGAATATCTAGGTAGTAAGTAGATAGCTAGATGATGAATAGATAATTAGATAGGCAAACAGATAGATAGATAGATAGATAGATAGATAGATAGATAGATAGATAGATAGATAGATAAACCAACAGATGGACAGACAGATGATTGGATGGATGGATGGATGGATGGATGGATGGATGGATGGATGGATGGATAGATAAAGCAATATAAATTTAGAATTGGAAGGTACATTGTTTATTATCTGGTCCAACTGTGGCTTTTCAACACTGAGAAAGCAAAGGCCTAAAGAATTTAATTGACTTACCTATGATCATACAGCTAATAAATGGTCTAACTGGAATCACACTATTTAGGCAAGTCATTTCATCTCTTGTATCCTCTGTTTCTTCTTCAGTAAAATGGTGGAGTGGGGAGGAAGGTGATGATGATATTTATTCTCTACCTCATAGGGTTAAATCAACTGTAATTATGGAGTACTTGAAACTTTTTAACGCATTATATATACATTATCTCCTTTGAGTCTTGCAGCATCCCTGTAGATCAAGTATTATAAATATTCTTATCCTCATTTTAAAGATAAGAAAAATTAGGCTCAGAAGTGAATTAACTGTCCATAATCACAAAAGAATAAGTGTCACTCTGACATTTCATGCTCCATGTTCTGGGCTTGATATACTAACCTCTTGTGAGGAAACAATATTGGGCTGATATTACTTCTCTCAGTACCATCCCAAATTACAATTCAGGCATGCTGTTGAAAGAAGCTCAGATACTCCCAGAAAACAAAAATAATTTCAGTATTTGATTCATATCTACTACTATATGCACTATGCATTTTTGAACATCCAATAATAATACTAAAGTGTTCTGTATCTCTACATATGTATGTAATTATGTACGTATGCATTCATGTATGAGTGTATTGTGCATGTATGTATAGATGTGTGTGCTTGTATTGTATGTGTGTGTGTATATATATATATATATATATATATATATATATATATATATGTGCATGCCATAATAACAATGACTTTCACTGGATTGGTTCTTTGCAGACATATCATAGATTGGTTTGCTTTAAAAAGATTACATCTCTTACATCAGCAATCAGAGTTAGAAGTAGATATTTTGGCATCTGGATGAAGTTTCTCCAGTATGCATGGGATGAGGATTACAAATTATGCCATCATATCAACTTTTAAAGACAAATTCACTTAACTGAGGGTGAAAAGAGATCCCAGAATGTAAAATCCTGTTTGGGAAAAGAACCTTTCCCCCAAATACCAGAAGTGTGTTGTTGGGGAGGCAGTAATTCAGGAAGAGCCTGGGCCAGGAAGGTTCTCACCACTGGTGTGAATAAAGAGCTGCAGGCAGAAAGTGACCTATCTGGAAGCTTCATCATATAACTCATTATTCTTAACAGCTGCTGCTAAGCTGCCAAAAGAGTCTAAGTACTGAAAATGCTGATACCCTAGGATAAAAGCCTTGTCATCCCTCCCAAGTAATGACTTTGCAGCAACCTCAGGTGATGAGTTCCTTGCATCTTTTTCAATGTAATGGACCACCAGGACACTCTCTTTCTGAATCCATTTTATGTTTTTATTTGGGCTTATTAGAGGAGGCAAATCTATGTGGACCACAAAGCAAAGTGGAAACACAAATATACACAAAGCCCAGCAAGTAGAAGTATCAGTGTGTCTCTGTTTTAAAAAGTATTCTAATCTGTGTGCATTTGTGTACCTGAGACATATGAAAGAAGCATATGGTGGTTAGAAAGATGGTTTCAGAATCAGTAAGACCTGGATTTAAGTCCCATTTCCAAACACATACTGGCTGAATGACTTGTCAAATACCAAACAATGCCCTAGGTCCTTGAGTTGCAGAAGATATCAATCAAAATTAGTAAAAAAAATTTCTTCCCTGGGAGCTCTCTACACTAAAAACTCAGAGTTCTGGTAAAATCAAACACACACACACACACACACACACACACACACACAAACATATATAGATATATGTAGATATATCTTTATAATCTCAACCCCTTTACCAGTAAGTAAACTATACTCAGAGGATGGCATGGTGTCACAGTAAGAATACCAGTATCAGAAGACTTAGCTTTAAGTCTTGATTCCACTACTTTCTACCTGTCTAAACTTGAAGCCTGTTTCTTCATCTGCAAAATGAGATAATTGAACTACAGTCTGGCCAAACTCTCTTCCAGATTGGGAAAAAAATATTATTAAGAAAAAACAAAAACAAACAAACAAAAATAAATAAATAAACTCCCTTCTAGTTCTGGCATCCTGAGAACTCTTATAGGCTATAGATTTGCTAAGGGACATGCTTAATGAATAAATTTAGGAAGTGTTTTCTATGTCAATTAATAAATGTGTAGCAGTCAGATTTTTGATGAGGACAGGGTGTGGATGGCTGGGAGCTGCCTTACAGGGAAGTTACTCTGTAGAAAAGACCATTGTGGGTTTTGATGAAAATCAGCAGTAAAATACTGCCAAGTCACCTTTTATGCCCATTCCTATGGTTCATTCAGAAAAATACAGCAAATATCTATTTAGTGCCTATAAGCACTGATAAGCACTGAAGAAGGTACAAAGCTGAGATAAGACATACTCAGTGCCTACAGAGAAGCTACATTTAGGTGGTCAAGAAAAATCAGAGAATTGCCTCCTCATGCCAAGAAATAAAAAGAGATGTCTACAGTCAGCTACTAAGAATATTAAGGGTCACTGGCTGAATGAGAAAATTCATAGCACTCACCTCTGGCCAGAGAAGTAATGAACTTAAAATAGACTGAGACATGTCCTTTGGACTGGGATATATGGGAATTTTTGATAAATTTTATACATATATATATATATATATATATATATATATATATATATATATATACATATTATTGTGAGGGATTTAAAAAGTTGTTCTATAAGAGTTTGGGTGAAGGAGAGGGAAGGTGGGAGACAGAAATCAAAAACTAAAACTACTAAAAGAATCTCCCTGAGCAGGTAAAACCTGGAGCAAAAGGAAGCTCACACAAGGGGAAGAAAAAGGTTTTGACATCTGGGAAGCTGCTAAGAGTATAAGAGAATCTAAGTTCAAGAAAAAGTCAAGGTGAGTTAGTTGTACCCAAGAAGAGTTGGATCAGAAAAGAAAAGGGAGAGATTAGGATTAAATTAAATAATCCTTGAGAATAATTAGAAATTAATGAGTAATATACCAAGGTGTTTAATATGCTTGTGTTTCTCACAATTGTGCCTGCTATTTTAATATTTTTTTTAGATTTTTCAAGACAATGGGGTTAATTGGCTTGCCCAAGGCCACACGGCTAGGTAATTATTAAGTGTCTGAGGTTGGATTTGAACCCAGGTACTCCTGACTCCAAGTCTGGTGCTCTATTTGCTGTGCCACCTAGCTGCCCCTATTTTAATATTTTTTTAAAAAATATTTAATTTTATTTATTTTATTATAGAGTACTTTCCTCACAACTAAGATAGAAATAGAAACATATTGGATCCTGGAGTTTTCATTTTCTGACAAAATCAAACAATCATATGTATATGTATCTCTGAGTTAGCATTATATTACTTGTCTTTGTAGAATACATTACAGTTGAAAAAGCAATTTTATTTAGCTTCATCTCATATTGACCTAGTGTAAGGATTATTATCTCCATTTTAGAGATAAAAATCCTGAAGCTCAAAAAAGTTAAGTGATTTACCAAAGGTCACCCAGCTAGCAAGCATGGGAGGTGTCATGACCCACCCACCTCAGGAAGCAATGTGAATGGTCTGGCATGAAAGGAATTCACTATAGTTATTTCATGGAAGTATTCCAACTCTTGGAATGTTGTCACCTAAAGGAATGGATATCTGGGGATCATCCATAAAGAAAGAGAAACTCTCTTGGGTATCAACTGAGGCAAAGAAAACAAAGAATGAGCTTAAATTTGGAGGAGAAATTCAGAAAAGGTTCAGGTGCCAGATGCTGCCTGGCTCAGGGAAAGGAAAACCTTTCAAAACCAGAAGGTGAAGATACTGACAAGGGTACTCAAAATGGCCTTATTTAACAGGAAGAAACAATGGGTTTCCAAAACTGAGTTACCATGAGGGTGCCTCAATGACAAGAATGATCCCTCTGAAAGTTTCAGAGAATGTTTGAGAGGAGTTAAGGTCAGTAAAAATACCTGAGTGCATTTCTTCTTGGAAGCTCACACAAGAGGAAGAATATTGAGGGAATGAATATGCATTTTAAGCTTCACTGGAAAGTATTTTTTAAGAAGCTGCAATTAATACTATTAAATCAAGTGCTGCCATTTGATGTAGAGAAAAACTGGCAAACTCCCCATTACCCTGATGCAATCAAAACTGCTATTAGGATGTTATAGCCCATTCCCCACTGTAAAATCTTCAAAGTCCAGTGTAATGTTTGGCCCATCACCAACTTATCATATTATTCCCCCAGAACAGCCTCTCTGTGATATCTTTTAACCTACTCAGAACCACTGAATAATGTTAGGGTAGGACCATGTCTATATTTGGCTAAAGTATTCACATGGAATTATCTTTTACCAACAGTGGAGAAGCATATCTAAAGCAGAACTAGTCATTCTGGCAAATTGAGAGATATACAGCATGCTTCCACATTTTGCTACTGTGGTGCCAAAGCTTTAGACTACGCTATCAATAAAGCTCACTTTTAAAAAGAGCTGATATGTCCAAAGAGCTATAAAACCATGATACCTTTGATCAAGCAAAACAACTAGAGATTAAAAATTAAAGGAAAAGGACCTCTGTGTACAAAAAATATTTAGAGCAGTTTTTTCTGGTGACAAAGAATTGGACATTGAGGATCATCTAGTTCTTCTCTTTCCTTTGACAGATGAGGAATTGAAATCAAGTTGGTGAACTTTGAACTTTATGTGAATTAACCTAAGGTCATGCAACTTTACCTAAGGGACAAAACTAGGAATTGAACTCAGATTCTTTGACCAGCATTCTTCTGCTTCCAGGTATGGGATGCTATTTGTGCTAAAATATATAAGCAAGAGATGAAATGCAATAATAGCAATTGCTCCTTGGTGAGAGACTGAGTCAAGTCCCTAGCCAGATACACCTTCAAAATAAAGGACTGTTTCCATTTGTTCCCCTCAGCTCATTACTGTCCATGGTAATTAGCTTCCCAGATCAGCCCAAGGGACCCATGAGTGTAGAATCCACACACATACCAAAAAAAGTCAGACCTGGAGGTATTCCATTGTCTGGAGCATATGGATCAAAGCCACTCTAGTGGAAGAAGTCATTATTTTTACCTCCATGAAAGTTACTGAAGTAAAACAGCATCCTTTCTTCATTCAACCTGAGCCTCCTGAGTAAATGCCTCAAGAGAAAGTTCCCAGAGTTTAATCACAGTTCTTTCCTGCAATGATAGGGTAGGGAACTTGTATGGTCATGGGTAAGACCATTTGGGTTCAATGAGGCAATAGAATTAAGAAAGATTAAGGAGGTTGGGAGTAGAGGTACAGATGAATGAGGCTGCCTTTGCAGCTTGATAATTACAAAGAACACTGGTTTAGGAGCCTGAAGACTAGGGTTCTGAGCTCAGCTCTACCTCTTAATTTGCTGTGAATTTAGGGCAAGTCAAATAATTTCCCCAAATTTTAGTTTCCTCTCTTATACATTAAGGACAATAACACATCCTTGCCTCACTAGATAATTGTTAGAATCAGAGATGATACACTTGTAAGTACTTTGTAGCATAAAAAAGGTAGAAAAATAAAGAATATTCTGTTACATTTTCTCTCTCTACATAATTTGCTGTGCTTCTAGGCAACCAGGGAGGAGTCTACTGGTGTGACATTTGGAATATTCAGTTTTCCACATTGGATTAAAAACTAATCACATTTTAAGCCAAGGGAAAAAAAACATTTTCTTCTGTCATTTATCCCATATTTACAAAGTAAAAGCTTCAGGAAGACCATAAGTCTTAGAGGCAGTCACAAATGACACCAAGCTCTGAGAACAGTAACCAAATAAGACAATAGCTATTACACATACCTAGTGTGAAGGTCACTGTTGTGCTGTTACTCATATTAGCTGTAAGTCCCAGTCATACATCTAGAATGTAATCAATGCCAATGACTTATCTTTAAATTGATGTAGAGGAGTGTAGTGGAAAACCTTTCCCACACACACACACATACTAAATTTGGAGTCATAAGTCCTGAATTTACTCCCAGCTCTGCTATTTACTAGCTCTTTACCTTCTGGGTGAGCCTCAGTTAGCTCATCTGTAAAATTATGGTAATCTACTAGATAATTCCTAAGGTCCCTTTAGCTTCTAAATACTATTAAGATACATAAATATGCCTATATTATAGCAAAAGTTTAGAATAGTTAATGTTAGCATTATCAAGACTAACATGAGCTGAGTCTCTAACTAGTATAGACATTCATCAGAAACTGATGCCTTCCTGAGACCATGATGTACACTGTATATTGGAATAGGACTTGTATTGATTTTTTTAGTAGCTAATGTTAATATTTATTTAAGATTAGTACCTGGCTTCCTTCCAAAAGACCTGGACAATTTATACATTTAAACAAAGTACAAGATAAGACATCAAAAGATAAAACAACTTAAAGCATGCAGAAAGAATAGATGTTTTCAGGAGTCTAAGCTGGTTCGCATTTTGGTAATTCATTTTCTAGCAGCTAAGATAGAAAGAGAAATTTATTGGGTCGCATGGGTTTCATTCTCTGACAACATAAAGCAAGACAAATTCATTTTCAGAGATAACATTTTTTTTCTTAGAAGTAAAGTCAAGGAAGAATTGATCTCATAGGTCACTGTAAAAAGCACAATGAGTGACAGATTGGATCTCAGTTTCCTCATCTGTAAAATGAGGGGGTTGAGTTGTGACCTCCAAGATTCTTTCCAGTTCTATGATTCTATTTCCAACTCCAGTTTTACAGAAACTATTGTAATACCATTCAAATGCGTGATTCCTTTATAAAGTCACCTTTAAAAATGTAAGAATATTAACTTTAATTCAAAATTCAGTAATGATATTTCTTGGTAGTCAAGGTACTGTTCTTTCTAGGATTCTAATAATGTAAGGACAGAAAAAACTACATGAATGCAGAGTTAGCATGTCAATTTGATTATCTTTTTCAATGATTAGCCATTAGTACTATATGAATAATGTTTGGAACAAGTGAAATTTCTATCAAACATAGGTTTGTTTATATTAGTATCATGATGTATGTCAAGCTTAAATAGAAACAGGGCCCACTAAATCACATAAAAAAGATCCCTATGGACCTCATATTGCCTTAGTTTTAAAATGCAGCGCCATCTGTTTTGTGTATATGTGTGTATATATGTGTGTGTGTTTGTTTATTTAATGTATATTTATTTATTTCCTAATTACATTTTAATCTACTTCTGGCTGTTCTTGGGAATGTTGCAAATCCACAAAACCACATGTTTGTCACCTCTGCTTTGAGGACTTCTCCCTCAACTTCTAATTTTACAGTTGAGGAAACTGAGGACAGTGAAGGTTAAGTACCTTATTCAGGGTGACACAGAAAATGAGCAGCAGAACCAGAGTATGACCTTGAAGCCCTTTGATTCCAAAGGACTCCAGAATCAATGTCCCTTCTGCTGTACCAATATATTTAATAAAAAATATATTTCCCTTATTTCAATGGTGTGGGATTTCATCTGGGTAGATCTTTCTTCCACCAACGCAGATGAAAATCTAATCCCCTTTACCAGACAGTCTTCCTGAGCTCCTGTGGCCAGTAAAATTAGTCTCCTGCTGGTCCATCTTCTGGTTTTTAATCTTTCTGAACTTAGCTAGGGTGGTCCTTGAAGGAGATATAGTCTATCACTGAGTCTGTACACAAAGTCCTTCTGGCTCAGCAGGAGTTGCTAGAGTCTGTCTTCTGCTAGGCCAGACTTACTGAATTCAGACTGCCCAGGATATAAAACTTTAGTAAAGGAATGCCAGTATATCTGTGTGAATGTGTGTACATGCATTCATGTATGTTTATATTTATGTGTGTGTTGTTTGTGTATACTTGTTCACACACAAACATGCACTATATAGATATATACTATATAGTGCATATAGTATATATATATATATATATATATATAATACTATATAAATATACTATCTATATACCACATGTACTATAGGTCTGTACATATGTACAGTATATATTTATTTATCTATATACTATGTGTCACTATCTGTATACATGGATACAAATTTACCTACATAAGCATAAAGTAGGCACAGTAACATGTATATAATATACAGACCTATGCAGACATTTACATAAGACCATATATACAAGAAAGATATATATATATATATATATATATATATACTATGTATAAACACACAAAACATACGTGCATGTACATGGGTGCATGGGTGTGAGTGTATGACAACATGCCTACTTTATGCTTATGTAGCTAAATTTGCATCCATGTATACAGATAGTGACACCTGGTATATAGATAAACTAATATATACTGTATTGTGTATAAACAAATATACATACAGATATATGAGTATATATAATATTTTATTGCAAATGTACCATATATGTCTACATATGTAAAGACACACACTATGTAGATATGCATGCTCTAGGTAAAATATATGTGAGTATATATGCACATACATATATTGCATAAAATATATTTACTGCTACATTTGTACTATATGGATATATATATATATATATATATATTTGCTTTCATGATTACAGCATTAGGATATAAAGATATCTTAGAGAGCAAGTGGTAAGATCCCTTCACTTTAGGAATGAGGAAACTTGCAGCAGAGAGGTGGAGTAGAAGCAGTCATTAGAAATTGTAGAAAGAGGGGCAGATAGGTTGCACAGTGGATAGAGCACCAGCCCTGGAGTCAGGAATACCTGAGTTCAAATCTGACTCAGATACTTAATAATTACCTAGCTGTGTGGCCTTGGGGATTAACTCCATTGCCTTGCAAAAAAGAAAAGAAAAGAAAAGAAAAGAAAAGAAAAGAAAAGAAAAGAAAAGAAAAGAAAAGAAAAGAAAAGAAAAGAAAAGAAAAGAAAAGAAAAGAAAAGAAAAGAAAAGAAAAGAAAAGAAAAGAAAAGAAAAGAAAAGAAAAGAAAAGAAAAGAAGAAATTGCAGAAAGGAGAATTTAGGCTTCTTGTTATAATAATAGCATTTATTTAGAGTGTCAAAATTTGCAAAGTGGCTTTACAACTGCTGTATCATTTGAAGAAAGATGCTATTACTATCACTACTCTACTGAGAGAGACTACATGACTTGCCTAGTGTCATACTGTTAGTAAATATCTGAGGTAGGATTTGAATGCAAGTCTTTTTGACTCCCAGTTCAATTTGAGTTTCACTTAACTGCATTTATGAAGAAAAACTTCTTAATCATCAGATTTAACTAAATGGAGCATGGACCAGTCCCAAAAGGAAGTGGATTACCTTTCTTTGGAAAGCTTCACTTAAAAGCTGGATGACCATAGTTGAAAACCTCCTAGTGTGAATTCTTAATTCTTATTCAGATATGGGTTGGACTTAATGGCTTCTAAATTAAGGTTCTTTTTGTGATTCTAAAGTGATTTGACCAAGGTCAGATATCTGGAAAATAGCTGATATATATATACATATATATATATATATATATATATATATATATATATATATATATATAAAACAATTATATATAACATGATGTCTATAACAAATATCTATATAAATATTCAGGCAATATAGATGATAGCACACATGAATATAACATATGGGTCTAATTGATTAATTTATAAATGTACAATTTGATAACTTGCCAGCCATAATATCTAGGATAGTGAGGAATAGATCAAGAGTAGAATGGAACTTTTAATCAGTCAATGTATGACCTTTTAAAAAATGCTTACTATGTTTCAGGTACTTCTGAGAACCAGAACCATCAAAATATCTAGGAAGGATAGAAGTGACTGCTTCCTACTAAAAACTGAGGGGCATGCAATATGATTTCCCTCATTTTTTTTTCTAGCCCAGACTACAAAAACTGTTCTTCCTTGTCCAAATCTCCAAGACCCTAGCAGGTCTAATCCCCTCAAGTTATATCCTTGATCTTCTCAAAGTTTTATAACTTTTCTAGAAGTCTTCTTTTGTCTTCCAGAAGTTTTGCAACATTCTCTATTTGTAATTTAATTTGGATGACTATCTGTTAAGGTATTGCAAGGCTGTAGACCTGGAATTAATGAAATAGTTATAGGGAAACAGACAGAGATTGAGCAAGTATTTGATGATGCGTGTCTCCAAATTTAGCTTAAATGATCTCTGGATAACTAATACACAGTCCATCCTTAGCACCTTCTTAACTTGGTAAAACATGTCAAAGCTTGTCATCTGGACTAGCCTTTGAGAACCCAGAATCAGACTAGTATAAATCTTTGGACTTTATTGGAGGTTCCCTGTAATTACTTGCAGAGATGGGAAGAAAACACTTAAAAACCAAGGGAAAACTGCACGTTTCTTTTAGAGCCAGTAGTGTAGGAGAAAAGTTGGAAGACTGTTTCCCTTGCTGTAATAGATTTGGGCAAGAAGAACCCAGTTCTATTCACCAAAGATTATAGTGTTAACAAGAGAAAACAGGCCAAAAAGTCCTGGAATCATGGAGGAAAGGAGTCTGGGAAGACTTGCCAGGCCAGGGAGGTATTTCTGGGAGTTTAACACCAGCAAAAGACCTGTGGGGCACCATTCCAGGTAGAGAAAACAGACTGAGCATGGGTGTGAAAGCAAGAAAGTGTGGAGAATATTTAGGGAACAGCAAGTCCCATGTATTACAGTTTAGTAAGAATGTAGGCTACATTTACAAAAGTAGTGGGAGTTAAGGCAGGAAAAGAAGGTCAGATCATGACAAACCTTGATAGAGTTTGGACTTTATTCTCTTGGCAATGGGGAGCCATTTAAGGGTTTTTTTTGACCAAGGAGTGGCATAATTAATCATCACTGTGCTTTAGGAAGATTAATTTGACAAAGGTCCATAGGACTAGAGAAACTTGAGGTGGTAGAACCAATTAAAAAGTTACTGAAACAGTCCAGGCAAGAGATACTGTATTGGCATCACAATGGTAGAGGAAATAGTGAGGAAACTCTCTAAAGATATTGTAGAATATCATTAGCATTTGGAAAATTCTTTGAAAACAGAGATTTTTTTCATTCTTTGTATTTAAATTCTCACTGTCTAGCATATAGGAAGTGATTAATGAATTTTTTTTCATTGATTCTTAATAGATATTATAATAGGGCATGAAAGAGTATTATATAGATATGACAGGTTTCATGTTTGGATGAGTAAGGAAATGATGGTAATACTAATTCCAGTGGTAAAATCACAATGAGTTGAATTGTCTTTGTGAGGTTTTTTTTGGCGGGGGGGAATAGTTGGAGGGGAAGAGTGAAATGGGAATGAAGATGAGTTTGTTGTTTAAATGCTGCATTTGAGTTGCTAGCAGAAATTCTACATAGAGATTTCTAATAGGTAGTTATTAATGCAGAAGCAGAATTTGAGAGGGGAGCAGGAAGAGGGACATAGAGATGAGAATCATCACCCACAAATTGTAGACATGAGCGTGCAGGACATAGCCAAGAGAGAGCAAAGAAAATGTGTTTTGGGTTAAAAAGAGAGCTGGATTGGGTGATGCAATAAAGGGATGAGTTTAGGGAGTCCTGTAAAGGTCTTTGAGAAAAACATACTATACATAACATTATCACATTAGAAGATAAATATCATGCTGATGGTGGTCACCACCTGGTGGAGTCATTGATTGTCATGGAGAAGACAGGTACAGTTTCACTTTTCTTATGTCTTGGATTTTCTGGAGCAGTCATTCTTAATAGTCTCTGAGGATGCATTTTTGGGGAAAGAAAATTCAGAATGGATCTGAGTCCTGCCTCCAATATCTCCTTGCTATATCTCTCTGAACAAAGTATATGACATCTCAGAACCTCCATCTTTTTCTGTAAATAGGGATGCATTGCCTACTTATAATCAAGTGAATTTTTGCTATTTTTCAACCAGCTATTTTTTTTTGACTTGGGGAATTCTTGGTAAGGTAACTCCCTATACTGATGTAGATCAGCAATTATGTTGCAACTTGTGGCTTTTAGATGTGTGTGAGGCTCTACAAAGTTAAATAGCTTACCCAGAGATCACATAGCCAGGAATTGTCAGAGGCTCTCAACCCATGATACCATGCTGCCTCTTGAGTTATTATGATACACACATGTACCCTACCATATCATTCCAGATATATACCCCTTACTTGAAAAGTATGGCAATGCCTAAACATCCTTTGACAGAGAAGTTTGTTTTTATTTTTTGCCATTAGCTGCATAAGATTCTACCTTAGAGGTGCATCAAATGACCATGAACAAGTCTCCACCTTGATATTCACTTACCAAATTGACATAGTTCCTTTTATCCATTGTTTTTTAAATTATACTATGTAGTCATGCAAAATGTATTTCCATATTAGTCACATTACAAAGGAAAACACACAAACAACAAAAATAAAGAACACAAAAATATGCTTCAATCTGCATTCCAAGAACATTAATTTTTCTCTCTAAAATGGATAGAATTTTTCATTGTGAGTCTGCTTGACTTCTCTTGGACTAGGGTAAGAATAAGCTAAGTCATTCACAGTTGATGTTGTTACTGTGTACAAAAAAACTCTTGGTTCTGTATATTTCACTTTGTATCATTTCGTGTAAGTTTTTTAAGGTTTTTCTGAAACTTTTAAACTTGTCATCTCTTATCGTACCATAGTATTTCATCATAATTATATACCACATGTTCAGTCATTCTCCAACTGATGGGCATTCCTTCAATTTCCAATTCTTTTGTACCAATATATCCTTTCTCCTTTTCTTTGATCTCTTTGGAATACAGACATATTAGTGATATTGCTGGGTCAAAGAATATACATGGTTTTATAGCCTTTTGGGCATTGCTCCAAATTTTTCTCCTGAATGGTTAGATTAGTTCACAACTCCACCAGCAATGCATTAGTCCCAATTTTCCCACAATGCCTCCAGTATTTGTCTTTTCCTTTTCTGTCATATTAGACAAGCTGGTTTGTGTGTGTGTGGGGGGGGGGTACTGCAGAGTTGTTTTAATTTGAATTTCTCTGATCAGTAGTGATTTATAACATTTTTTCATGTGGGTATTGATAGTGACTTTGAATTCTTCTGAAAACTGTTCCTATCCTTTGATCATTGAACAACGGGAGAATATCTCTTATTTTTTATAAATTCAACTCTCTATATTCTCCATATTTGAGAAATGAGATCTCTATCAAAGAAACTTGCTATAAAAATTGCCAATTTTTTTATTTCCTTCTAAATTGAACTGTATTAGTTTTGATTGTGAAAAATATTTTTGATTTCATATAATCAAAATTATCCATTTTCCATTCTGTAATACTCTCGTCTTTATTTTATCTTAAACTTTTTTCTTATTCATAGATCTGACAGTTAAATTTTTTAGTATACCCCTTACTAACTCATGATATTCTTAATCTCTAAAATCACATACCATTTCAACCTTATCTTGGCCAATGGCATGATATGTTGGTCTATATCTAATTTCTGTCAAACTGCTTTCCAGTATTTCCATATGTTTTTGTCAAATTCTATGTTCTTTCCCCCCAAAGCTTGAATTTTTTTTGCATTTATTAAATAGTAGGTTACAATGATCATTTGTTACTTGTATTATTTACCTAATTTATTACACTGATTCTCCTCTCTATCTTTTAGCTGTACCAAGTTGTTTTGCTGATCATTGCTTTACAACATATTTGAAATCTTTCATATTTTTTTTGGTCATTGATTCCCTTGATATTCTTAACCTTTTGTTCTTCTAGATAAATTTTGTTACTTTTTTTTAGCTCTATATAATAATTCTTTGGGAGTATAAATCTCATAAAAATATGTCTTCATATGACTCTGAATAAGTAAATTAACTCAGGTAGAATTGTAATTTTTATTATATTGATTCAGCCTACTCATAAGCAATATTTCTTCAGTTGATTAGATCTACATTTATTTGAATGAAAAATATTTTGTAATTGCTTTCATAGATATAATTCATGGATTTGTTTTGGTTAATAAATTCCCAAATATTGTATAATGGCAACCATTATTTTAAATAGAATTTCTCTCTCTTGCTACTGGCTTTTGTTAATAGTAGCTAGAAATGCTGAAGATAAATATGAGTTTATATATTGCAATTTTGCTAAAGTAGTTGATTATTTCAACAAGTTTTTAAATTGATTCTCTAGGGTTCTCTAAGGTCACCATCATATCATCTGAAAAGAGTTATAGCTTTGTTTTCTCATTGCCTATTTTTATTCCTTCAATTTTTTCTCTTCTCTAATTACTTTTAGCTAGCATTTCTAGTACTATTTTAAATAATAGTGGTAATATCGGACATCCTAGTGTCACTCCTGATCTTATTGGAAAGATTTCAAATTTATCCCCATTAAAGATAATGCTTGCTCTTGGTTTTAGATAGATACAACTTTTCATTTCAAGAAGGGTTATATTGATTCCTTTAACCTTTTAGTATTTTAATAGGAATAGGTATATTGTGTCAAAGGCTATTTCTGCATCTATTGATTAATTGTATTATTTTTGCTGGTTTTGTTATTGATATGTCAACTATATTGACAGTTTTCCTAGTATTAAACCAGAGATGCATTTCTGATATGAATCCCAAGTGATCATAGTGCATGATGTTTGTGATATATTGCTGTAATCTCCTTGTTAGCATTTTACTTGAAAGTTTTGCATTGATATTCATTCAGGCAATTATTTTCTTTTTCATCTCTTTTTTCTTGTTTAGATATCAAAAACATATTCATGTCATAAAAAGAATTAAATAAAATCCCTTCTTTACCTATTTTTTCAAATAGTTAACATAGTATTGGGATTATTTTTTTCTTAAAGGTTTGGTAAAATTCATTTATAAATCCATTTAGTTCTGGGGATTTTTGTTAGGGAGTTCACTGATGACTTGTTCATTTTTTTTTCTAAGATAGGCATATATAAGTAGCCTATTTCTTCTTCTGTTAATATGGGCAGCTTATATTTTTGTAAATATTGATCCATTTCACTTGGATTTTCAGTTTTATCAGCATATAATTGAACAAAAGAACTCTTAATAATTCCTTTAATTTCATCTTCATTGTGGTGTATTCACCCTTTTCATTTTTGATACTGCTAATTTGGTTTTTTTCTTTCTTTTTTAAAACCAAATTAACCAATGTTTGTCTTTTTTATTGAGTTATTTTAATAAAACCAGCTCCTAGTTTTTATTTATTAGTTTAATTGGGTTTTTTAACTTTCAATTTTATTAATCTCTCCTTTGATTTTTAGGATTTCCCTTTTGCTGTTTAATTGGGGGGGGGGGGTGTCTTAATTTATTTTTTTTCCTAGCTGCACTTTTCTTTTCAAGGATTCCATGACTGCCCCTAGTCATGCTATCTGCCTTATAAAAGTCACACCCCATCAAAAGTCAGAAAGAGTCCCCTAACTCTTCCATATGATTTCAGTCTTTAGGAAAGAAGGCATTTTGTGGACTCTTTATTCTTCTCAGCCTAGTGCTCTGCCAGTGCTAAATAAATATTGACGAGCAGATTAAAAAAAGAAAAATTTCTCCTATTTTTCCAGCCTTTCGTTTTTGAGAGCTGCGTTAGAACACAGCTTCAAGCCCTGCAGGGGCACAGCTGTGGAGAGTTACACAGTAAATAGAAGAGGCTGGCTATAGCCATCAGCCAGGGCTATCTATTTCTGTCTAAGCACATCTTGGGCAAATCACTTCATTTGCCTGGGTCTCAGTTTCCTTGTTTGTAAAATAGGGATGGGAAAGTTGAAATAGCTAGTCTCTCTGGTTTCTTCCAGATCAATCTAGAATCACAATTTAATTCTAAAGAGCCAGAAATAACCCCCATTTCCAGAGCACTTTGAGATTTCTCAAGGGCATTCTTCACGACCCTTTGAGTCAGGTAGTACATGACAATCCCAGATGAGAGGACTGAACCTGAGAGATAAAAATCATTTTAAGGGTCACAAAACTTAAAGGTATGGTGCCAGGCTCAAACTCAGGTCTTCTAATCCAACATGCCTCGACTTCAATACACTGCCTTTTTAGGAGATAGAAAACAGTCAAATAGCAAGCCCTTTAAAGGATGTTAGCTCCTTTAATCATCATAACCACCCAGTGGCAAAGGTGTTTTTAGTAGTCCTATTATTCTCTCCATTTTACAGAGGGTAACACTGAAGATCAGAAAGGTTAAAAAACTTGCTCAGGGTTTCACAGCTGATGTGTTAGAAGCAAAATTGACCCTCATGTTCTCCTTATTCCAGAACTCCAGACTGCCTCTCTCAATGAAAGGTACTACTATGGGAAATCTGAAATCCATATTATCAGTTGTTTTGTTGTTGTTGCTTTTTATTATTATAGGAGAACATGGAGTCTCCTAAAGGCATGAACATCTTTTCAAATGCTGTTTAGTTATTTAACAAAATCAGCAGCAGAGCCAAGAACAGAACTCAGGAGCCTGTGTTGTGTCTCACCAAGATCTTGCTTTCTAATGATCATTTTCCACTTCATAAAAAAAAATCCTATAATGAAATCATTAGATTATGGTACTGATGAGGAATTATATCTTTTGTCATGGAGAGTCTTATTCCTTGAGTATGTTGACTAGTATTTCAGGTCAGCCTGTGCTTGGGTCTAGTGACCAGCAGTCTCAAGAGGAATTTTTCCCTTAAGGGTGAGTGACAATGACGTTAGTAGTACTGAGAAAGGAATTCATCTGCTGGCCAGCAAGCCCTCGGACAAAGGTTAATCTACTTGCAATGGAGCATAGATTCTCCCTTGATCCATGATCCCAGGCAGCTTTTCATGATCACAGCATCCTTGGCTATGACTGCTCTAAAGGGCAATTGACCCAGCAATATGGGAATTTGTTAAGCTTGATTTGGGAGAAAATCCAACCCAAGTCACTACTGGTTCTAAGGGTAGAATAATCCCCAGACGAAAGAGACTTGATGCCACTGCCTCTCCTTATGGCTTTGTACTTAAATGATACAGCGTTGGAGATTGGTATATATTGATAGAGCTGTGAAATGCTGATAGAGCTCATGAAATAATCCAGCCATTTGGGAAAATAATGATTGAAGCAAAATTCACCCATTTTGATATATCAGTCCTATTCTTGAACACATGCCACAAGGAAGTCAAAGACAGATTGGTATAAGCCATATATATATATATATATATATATATATATATATATATATATATATATATAATGAAGCAATTGTGCCCCACTTTTGTACAAGTCTAGAGGTGAGCATGACAGACAATGCACTTAATGAGTAAAATGTTTTAAAAGGGAGAGAGTATAAAAATTCAGAGGGGGGAAAGATAGTAAAATTGACACTCCTCTATCAAGTCACTTAATCTTGCTGAATTTCAGTTTTCACATTTGTAAAAATGAGAGAGCTGGGCCTCAACAGTTTCTTCCAGCTCTAATTCTACGATCTCATGTTGCAGGAGCCTGTGATTCTCTTCTTTCCAGCTGCCTGGACAGGACAATAAAAACTTATAATTCAAGGGTGAGAGGAAGAGGAGAGATATTCTTGGACCTGCCCAGTATTAAAGAGACAGAGATAAAATTTAGGATATGCATTTAACAGTCAAAAGGAAAAAAGAGCTAGAAAATAGCAAATAGAGATGCTGCCACCTAGGAGGAAGACTAAGAGCAGATGACATTTTACATGCACAGTCTATGCCAGCTTCAAGAGACATTAGTAGTGTCTTCTGAGTTCCAACATAATTTGCTATAAAATTGATGAATGGGGGGAGGGGGAGATTGAGGAAGAATTGTGAATGATTAATCCTGTTGAGCACTACAGGATATATCCAATCTGACATCTACTCTGTCTGCCAATGAGCGTGTTTTGGGGGTAGGAAAGAGGAATCCTGGCTGCATTATATCAATTGCCTTTGGTTTACTGTTACTATTCTAATTAAAATATATTTAGTAGATCTTGTAAGTGGCCTTAAATAAAAGAATCATTCAAGGGATGAAGAAAAGATGTTTTCCTAAAAAAGATGGGGGCTGAGCCATGAGAATTGATTGACTGACATAGTTACAACTACAAAGCCTTGAGAATATCAACACTGCCTACAAAGAAACAAAGGCAAGTGGTGAATGAGTGATAGTTGCTCTGAGTGGCTGGAGAATTGGGTCATATCTTTAATATATAACATTTCTTAAAACTTACTATATTAGACATAAAAGTTTGCAGTTTTTAAGCAAGCCCCCTTCTTACTCCTTGCAAAATTTTGTATTGTTTGTGTCTGTGGATAATTATTAAGTTCGCAATAAAAAGTAAATATTGCTACTGATGTCATTATTATTCTGTTATTTTAGTCATGTCTGACTCTTCATGATCCCTTTTGGTGTTTTCTTGGGAAAGATACTGGAATGATTTGCTATTTCCTTTTCCAATTCATTTTACAGAAACTGAGGCAGTCAGGGTGAAGTGACTTGCCCAGGGTCAAACAGCCAGTAGGGTCATTGCTGAGAGATATCCTAAAAGACATTTGGTCCAACCCCTCTCATTCCACAAGAAAGAAAACTGAGAAAGGATGAGAGAGATCAAACCACTGTACCATCAATGAACAATGCCTCTCAGTATTAATTAAGCACAGTGTATTAAGATATACTGAGAAATCATGCATACAGGTACAGCATATCAGTATCTGTGCAGTGACCTTTCAATCCAAAAACAAAGTGGCTATCACAGACTAGAATATTAAGAAGGAAGAATAGGCAAGCAATTAGGTGGGATTCATAGATTATGCAATTTTTAAAATAACAACAAGATGCAAGGAAAAAGAAATGGTTAGAATAGAGGGAGATGCAATTCAGTACAGCACATTGCAGAAGGTTTTTTCCTAGTTATAGAAGAATGAATGTAAAGGAAAAGAACATGAATTTGGAGCCATCAGATCTGGGTCTGAATCCAGAGTAATCTGATTTAATACTGAACTGAGACGTTTGTAGGCAGCTAGGTGGCACAATGGATAGAGTGCCAGAATCAAGAAGATTTATCTTCTTGAATTCAAATATGACCTGAGACACGTTCTAGCTGTGTGACCCTGGGCAAGTCACTTTACCCATTTAACTCAGTTTCTTCATCTGTAAAATAAACTGGAGAAGGAAATGGCAAAGTACTCCAGTATCTTTGCCACAAAAACCTCAAAAGGGATCATGAAGAGTCAGACACAACTGAACAACAACAAAGAAGTTTGCATTTTTTTCCTCTACAAAATAGGGAGTCATCTTTTTCCATGGCCTATCAGATAAAATAGAATTCTGAGTTTCCTTTCTCTGGGACACTGTTTTCCCTGCTGTAAAAGGAGGGAAGTTGGATTAGTTCATTACTGTCATTTATATAGTACTTTAAGGTTTAAAAAGCTTCTTACAAATATTATCCCATTTTACCTTCATAACAATCCTGGGATGCAGGTGCTGTTATTAATCCCATTGTACATTGTACATTGTAACTGAGTCAAACAGAGGCTAACTGATTTGCTCAAGATCATACGACTAGCAAATGTCTGAGACAGATCTCAAATTCAGGTTTTCCTGACTCAGGCTCCCACACTCTATTCACTGAGTCATCTTTCCTAACAAGATGCTCTCTAGCATCCCTTTCAGTCCAGAATCCTATGATTCTTTCTTATTGCTGGCCACAGCCTTCCATTTTACAGATGAAGAAACTGAGCATGTTAAAAGTTACAGAGTAAGTTATCGGCAGAGCTAAGACTTGAACCCAGGTTCCTCTACTACCATTTCCATTTTTACAGCACCATGCAACATTCTCCCAAGATCCAGAATGATTTCTCTTTTGAAATTATGTTGGCAGACTAACACTGGTTGTATCAAAGGGGGAAAAAAAAGCAAACAAGACCTGCCTGAAACCAAATCTCCTGAGCTAACATCAAGGCAACTGCTCATTGGCAATATAGACACTGATAAGCACTCAAAAAACATGGTGGATCTGCCCCCTTCCTCCCTTCCTATAATAATGGATGGTGGCTGAAAAGCCTGGATAGATGACTCCTTGGGGGAAACTGTCTGCTATTTCATAATAAATAAATGAGAATTTAGAGACAGAGTTGACAAGAGACTTCATCTTATTCTTCCAGGATTAGAACAAGAGGGGAAGCAAAGTCTTATGATATTATAGTCTTCTTCCCCCTCATCTCTTAGTGCAGGGTTAGAATAGAGGGGCCTCCCTAGAGCACTCCCCATTGCCTGTAGGTTTAAAAAAACCCACCCTCCAATTGAAATACCCTACTAGAATAGCACACGGTATTATTCTCTCCCCTTCTGCAGTCAAATAACTAAAGAGACTTCTGAGGATAAATAGTCTTGGTGTTCCCTCTTGCACGAGCCAGAGGAGAGTGCTGTAATAAGGTCAAAATGGGAGTCTGCAGAGGACAAAGAGTTGAATATTAATGGAGGCTATCATCCTGCCTCCTGATGTAATGGAGCACCCTTTGCCAGGCCATGCCATGGGCATCCACGGACCCATTCAGTAATCTACTAGAACACTGAGTGAGCAGTGACAGGCAGTTCATCTTCAGTTTATTCTGTGGCTTTTAAATCATTTCAAACCTGAAAACCAGCAAAAGGAACCAGACTCATCAAGTTTCGGGGATGATTCTTCTACATGGTCCAGCTATGAATATGTAAAAACACTGACTGTGGCCAAGCTGGAGCTGATTAAAGGGAAAGAAAAGCTGTCCCTTTTGATTAAGACTTCAACAAAGAGGAAAGAACCGAGCCTTAAAAGCAAAATGTAAACCTGAGTGTGCACAGAAGTCACAACAAGGAAAGGGAAAGA
Organism: Macrotis lagotis; assembly: GCF_037893015.1. Taxonomy (NCBI): domain Eukaryota; kingdom Metazoa; phylum Chordata; class Mammalia; order Peramelemorphia; family Peramelidae; genus Macrotis; species Macrotis lagotis. The sequence continues at coordinate 115,843,287 of NC_133660.1, read as the reverse complement.
AGGCATCTTTTTAATTCCTTCTGACATTGGATTTATAATCATAATAACTGGCATATATATATATATATATATGAAATTATGTAAAGGTTTGCAGTGTTTGATAGGCTTAATCTCATTTTACCTGGTAACAAGCCTGTGAGGTAGAAATGGGTATTATTATCTATATTTTATAGATGAAGAGGCTGGGACTCCTCACAAGGTAGGAAGTGTCAGAGGTCAACTTAATTTCAAGGCCTCTGTCTACAATACACCACATTTCCTGATTCACAACTGCTTGGGGCAGAGTTGTTGTTCAGTCTTTTTAGTGGTCTGTAAGATATTTACAATTCTTTGGACCCCATTTTGAGGCTTGCTTGGCAAAAAATACTGGAGTGGTTTGCCATTTCCTTCTGCAGCTTATTTTACAGATGAGGAAACTAAGGCATATAGAGTTAAGTTACTTGTCCTGGGTCACACAACTAATAAGAGTCTGAGGCCAGATTTTTGCTCCAGGCCTGACAAAGGCACTTCTCATAATGAAATATCTTCAAACCCTGATAAATAAAACTGGCTAATAGCAAACTACTGACTTGGTGGCACCTAGGAAGGCCATGACCAGGCATTTAAGGAGCCATGGTAAGGAGGGGAGGACTAGACATCCTGACAGGCAGGAAAGTGTGTCCCCTTTTTGATATAGCAATGCAGGCCATATTCAGGTTTCAGACCCTGAGTAATTTCATTGGTTCAGGAAAACTACATATAAGCCCCATTTTCTACTGGTTCTCTTTGAACTAATCAAAATTATGCACGTAACATACTAATGAGATCAATGACATTTACTTAAAACAGAATGCAAGATAATTAACAAGGATTACAATAAGCAGGAAGCTCTCTGGTTATCCATTGCTCAAAACTGCTTCCTCCCACACTCCAGAATGGGAAGGGTGAGAGAGAGAGAGAGAGAGAGAGAGAGAGAGAGAGAGAGTCTAGTGGTTCTGCATCTCTGTATCCCTTTCTTGCAACAATGCTACAAGACAGAGAACAGGCAGGGCATAATTGCTTACCTATCAGAAGAATGCCATAAACTTCAATACCCGGAAGGTTTTTGCATCTGGACATAGGATTGCTGTCTGTACCGTTGCAGTGAATCATGTATCCTCTTGGGACCCAACAGAGAAACAATAATAGTAGCAATAACTAACACTTATATAATGTTACTATATGCTAGGAACTTTATAAATATTATCTCATTTGATACAAAACCCCTCATTTTACCGATGAGGAAACTGAAGCAAGCAGAGTTAAGTGACTTACCCAGGGTCATCCAGCTGGTAAGTGTCTGAGGCCAGGATTGAAAGCAGTTCTTCCTGATTCCATCTAGCCACTGTGCCATCTACCTGCCTAAATACCTACTTCTATCCATTAGTATTGACAAATTGAGAGGAATTATCTCATGCTCCTATCTGATTATGTCCCTTGCTACTGAATCTCACACTTGGATATATTGTCCCATATCTGCATGTTCTAGCTTAGCATAGATTTGTCTATTGGAAGGAATCTCAGAGGTCATCTGAACGTGATTGGGAATCTCTTCTTCACAATCCAACCTTCACTGAAATATTGCCAGTGATGGAGAAATTCCATTTCTGAATGATTCTGCCTCATTTTGAAGCCTCCTTCTTTTTAGTTTCTACCCAAGCAAATATCTCACAGACCAATGTAACATATTGTCAATTCCAGTGCTCTCAAGGACCAGAGAAGTCACTTGAATTGAGGGTGAGGGTTAGCTGGATTCAGCAGGTCAATGAATCTGGTTCTACAGACACTTCACGGTGACAGTTGGTTACCAAACTTTTCAATTCTACCTCCCCAATCTCTTCCATACATCCATTTTCTTCTCTTCACTCCCATAGTCATATACCTACCCTTGCAATAACCTCTCTCCAACCTGCTATTCATTCTGCTATGGATATTGATACTCTTAAAGCACAGACTTGACCATGCCACACCCTTGCTCAAAAAGCATTAATGACTCTCCATGATTTTTAACATCAAACCCAGACTCATCTATTTGGCATTTACAAATCTTTTACCATTTGTCTCAGACATGTTTTCCAAGACAAATTTCATATTATACCCTGTCCCATTGACTCTATATCATGTCCAAATGGAATGTTTTCTTTATACTATACACCATCTTTCACCTCCAGGTACAGTTTCCTAGAATGCCTCCCTCTGTGTCTTAAAATCCCTAGACCCATCCAACATTCAGTTCAAATGCCACTTTCTACACAAAGGCATTCTGATCCACTAATCAACCAGCATTTATTAAACACCTACTATTTGTTCTAGAAATACAAAGACAAAAGATGAAACATTCCTTGGCCTCAAGAAGCTAACATTTATGCTAGAATTAAAATGTACATAGATAAGGATAAACCAAACAAGTTAAAACTTAAATATAAGATAGTTCCTGAGGGAGAGGAGAACAGGGAAGGCCTCATATGGAAGGGGATGATTAAGCTGAGACTTGAAGAGAATAAGGTATTCTTTGAGGTAAGGCAAGCAAAGAAAATATTCCACAAAGATAATCAGTTGCTGAGAGCTTTCCCCAGTGAGAAAATCATTTTCAATAGCTCCCTGTGTTATTTGTGACCTCTTTTTACTTTTTATTTTCATACTTATTTACTTTAATGAGATTTTGTATCCAAATTTACTTGTCTTCGGGAAAGTTAGATGGCACAATGAATAGAGCACCTGCCCTGGAGTCAGGAGGACCTGAATTCAAATTTGACCTCAGACACTTGAAACTTATAAATTGAGTGATTTTGGGCAAGTTACTTAATCCCACTGCCACAGATAGATAGATAGATAGATAGAGAGAGAGAGAGAGAGAGAGAGAGAGAGAGAGAGATAATTTCTTCTCCCTGCCTCCAATAACATGTAAACTCTTTGAGGACAGGGACTATTTTCAACTTTGTCTTTGTAGGAATTGTCTACCACATAGTAGGTGACTGATTAATTGAACTGACAAAGAACAAGTCTAAGCTTTCTTTCTGCCCAAATGCTCAAAGATAGCTAGCTGTGATGCTCATCCCATGAAACTCCATACTCTCCTTTTTGCTTGGCCAAATATCCCTCGTTCTGTGGGTCTGTAAGCAGATTGAATTTACAATTGCTGGTGGAATCAGCCCATTGTCACTGTGAAGTGTTTGTAAATCCAGATTTCATTAAACTGCTAAGCCCAGTTAACCTCCCACCCTCTGGGAAAATAGAGCCAGTAGCTCAATTCTACTGGCCTCTCTGGTCCTTGATATCATTGGAATTGACAGCATATTACCCTGGGCCCTAAGATACTCACTTCAAAAGAAAGGGAAATTGAGGACACATCCCCCGGTGGGAAAAAAGGAACCACAACTATAAGCAAAGCTTTCAGAGGGAGTGGGAAATCCATCGGGTACCTTACTAAATAAAGTTTATAATTACCATATCAATGTTATGGTAGCTAGTGGAAAATCTGATTAGCACACCAAATGTCTGAAACTCTCCCTGGCTTTCAGCAAGGGAGGGTGAAACTGAAGGACTCCAAAGGGAGAGAGGAATATGGGAAGCCAAGATCCGGGGGAATGGAGACCCAATCCAATTGCCTGCCCTTGGTTTTTCTTTCATTTGTTTTCAAGTTGAGCCTGGAATAATTGATGTGGGGTGCCAGCTGCACTGAAGCAGGGTGTCAACATGCTTCAAACACAGGGCTCGTGTGGATGGCCAAAGTTTGGGAAAAAGCAAAGAGGAGAAAAAAGAATTGGAGTGGAAATTTGAGTTGGCCGATATCCAAATATGGTGTATTTTTCCCAGCATGAAGTGTCCCCATTGGACAATGAGTTCACTACAAACACAGCTCCTTTTGGAGGACAAGGATGCATTTGATTAGATGCTGACTTAAGTCTGTTGGAAAGAGAAGGGGTAGGGAACAGAATGAGATACTAAGTGGGAATCTCTTTCCTCTTCTTAGATAGCTTTGAAATTACTCTTCTATTCCCATATATCCTGATAATATGAGTGGTCCTAATTCACATATTTGGTTTTTTTCTTTTGCTGATAACTTGAATATTTTAATAACATCATAGATTTGGAAGTCAAAGGGTCTTAAAGAGTTCTAATTTTATCTCATTTTACAGTTGAAGGAAAAGTGATTTGCTCAAGGTCACACAAGTAGTGGATAACTAAAGCAGGATTTGAACTCAACCTCTAACCCCAGAACCAATGCTCTTTTCACCAGACCCTATGGATCTCCATATGTCTATAGGATTTTTATACAGGTGTCTGGCCTCTCTTTATATCTTTCATATTTCTAGGATAAACCATGACCCAAAGGGTGAAACCTGTCTATCTACAGAGAAGTGGGTTTTTTCTTCTCCATTTTAGAACTGCCCCCCCCAGGTATTCAAACCAATTAAATTTTTAACACACTTTAAAAGAAGTACTTTGATCATGTAAATGTCAGCCTAACTGAGTTGAGTTAAGCAAAACAATGAATGCATTAGAAAAGATTTGTGAGATACTGAGGCTTTGTTATAAATTGGTTTGGGTAACTTTGACAAACAAAAGATCAGATGTGAGTTTATTTCCATTGGACAGAATTTATTTTGCTTTTCACAGAAGTAATGACTGAATAGTGACTATTTGATGGGTATGAGATTTCTCTTCATTTCTGTAGTATATGAATTACACATACTCAGCATACCAATGCCCAAACAAGTCTCACTGGTTCAAGGATTCCCTCCAAAACTGTTCATCACAATTCATCTTTGCCTATCCATGTGACACTTGTCCCATAAGCTCACCACTCAATATACTGAAGGCTTTTCTTACTTTCTTTTTTTAAGTCTCAATCAAAACTCTTTCTTTTTGCAGGAAGACTTTCCTAGTCCTACTCATCTTACAGGGCCTTTTCTCTACTGGTAATTTCCTATTTATCCTGTATATAGTGTGTTTGTGGCAGCTAGGCAGCACAGTGGGTAGAGATCTGAGCCTGGCATCAGGAAGGTTCATCTTCATGAATTCAAATCTAGTCTCAGATACTAGTTTTGTGATCCTGAATAAGTCACTTAATCTTGTTTGCCTTAGTTTTCCCATCTGTAAAATGATCTGGAGAAGGAAATGGCAGACCATACCAATATCCCCAAAACCCCAGATTGTGGCACTAAGAGTCAGATATGACTGGAATGACTGAATAATATTATAAATTCCTTCAGGGCAAGAAATGTCTTTTGTCTCTTTTTGTATCCCCAACATTTAACACAGAGCTGGTCTGAAGTAAGCACTTACTATTGATTAATTAATTGAAATTTTGAGCATGAGGGTGACCTGTAACCTAAAAAAATTACTCTGGCAACTATGTGGAGGATGAATTGAAGAGGGGGAAAATCAAGGTAACCAATTAGGAGAGGACTGTAATAATCCAGGTTTAACGTAATGAAAGTCTGAAACAGGGCAGTAGCTCTGTGAGTGAAGAGATGCAAAAGATATTAAGGAAATAGCATCAACAAGACTTGGCAAATTATTGGATAAGGGAGATGAGGGAGAAGGATACTCTGAATGGGATGATTCTGAGATTGAGAGCCTGGATTATTATAAAGATGTTTATGCCCTCACAGAAATAGAGAGGTCAAGAAAATGGAATAAGGTTAGGGGAACTAATAATGAGTTGTTTCGGATGTCTTGAGTTTGAAAAGACTATGAGCTAGGTAAGTAAAGTCCAGCAAGCAATTGGTTTTTCAAGATTGGAGCATTATAAAAGTTGTATACATAGATCTGGGACTCATCTGTGCAATAATTCAGACAATAGTACAATAGACATTGTTTTTTTCCTTTTGCTGATAACCTAAATGTTTTAATAAGATCATAGACTTAGTAGTCAAAGGGTCTTCAGAGTCCTAATTTGGTCTCATTTTACAGATGAAGGAGGAAAAGTGATTTGCTCAAGGTCACACAGGCAGTGGGCAACTAAGGCAGGATTTGAACTATGATAATACAATAATTTGTACCAGAGTAGTACAATAATTTCTATAATTCAGAAGAGCTGGTGATCTCACCAAGAAAGAATTTAAAGGGCAGTAGAGAAGCAGAAAAACACTAAGAGACAACCACTCATGGAGAGTTAGATATGATCCTGCTTGGAAATATGAAAGAAGTTTTGAAAGAGATAGGAGAACTAGGAAAGTACATTGTTAAAAATCCCCTTTCTTTCTTCTACTGCCTGTCTCCCTCCCTTTCTTCTTGAATGATCCTTAGCTCCTACATATGATTCCTTTCTGTCTACCTTCTGCCCTTCAGGACACTCAAAACATTCTGAAGTGGGGTGAAGGGTCATTGTTCTTGGCCTAGCTTTAGAATAGACTTAACAGCTCTCCTTAAGGCTATAAATCAGGTAAGTGATGTTCAGACCTGTCCACTAGATAGCACAGTGCCTCCACCCTTCCCCCAGTGTCTCCAGTCTTCACTGTCATTTTCCTTTCTACCTACCAGGCAAGCCATGAGACAATTTCCTGGGAAAGCCCACCATCTTTACAATTCAGATAGTTTTTGTGTTATGACAGTGAAGGTCAACAAATTAAGATTTCCCCAAGCATAACTAACTGACTCTCAAAACATATAGAAAATAACCCAGTCAATTATGCTTTCTCCACAAAAATAAAATACTGTATTCGAATAACAGCTTGGATATGAATGACTAATGGATAGTTACAAGTTCTTTGAGGGAAGGAACTGCTTTTTTTATTTCTCTATTTTCCTGGTTTCTAGCACCATGCCTTTCATGTAATAAACACTTAACAGGTGTTTATTGAATTGAATTAAAAATTAGTAACATAACTTAATCAGTTTTTAAAGCAGAATACCATATAAAGAAGATAAGGAAAAACAAAGAAATGCAAGCACCTAGCTACAATTTAAGTGTGTCTGCTTACTAGACTTCAATTGTTAGCAATTATAACTTATTTCTGAGGTCCAAGAAGAATTTAGTTTGACCCTTTCTTTAGGACTCAAAGTCTTCCAGGCTGTGCTTTGGCTCGGACAGAGACTGGGCTGTGTTTTCAAACAGCTGCACATCAAACCCAATTCTGCCTACAGTTTTTCAGAGAGGAAATCTCTGGGATGAAGATGAGAGAATTCAACTCCCCATCCCACTCTATAGCCTCCAAGATGAGACAGTTCACTCTCGGGCTAGGGGAGAGCAGCTGTTTCAACCAAGGCTTTGGATCATGTGAGAAAGGATCTCCCTTCCCTCTATTAGAGCCCACAGGCTGAGCCCAGTAGCTGGGGGTGGGGAGGGGGCAGGGAACAGAGGGACAGATGTGCAGAAGATGAACTGGTCTAAGAGGAGTTCTCAGTTAAATCCTACCTAAAAACTCTGCCTGTGGGCAGAAAGTTTTAATCAATCACTTAACATTGATTAAGGGCCTACTATGTCCTGAACTAGAGAGGGGGTATACTTTATTCTCATTATGCTCAAAGAGAAGGAATTCTAAGTTCCAAGGTCCCCCGCCATGATTAAAACATAGAAAAAATGATGTTACTTCTTTCCTTTTCCGAGTGATCTGAAAGCTAACAATAATGAATAGGTTAGAAATAGTTTATAAATTCATGCAAAACAATGGTACCAAAGTTTTTACTCAAGGGATAACAAGACAGCAACTTCAGGGAAATTGTAATTCTCAGGGAGGTTTATCTTTTTTTTTTTTTTTTCGTCTCAGTCTACCCTGCTCTGCCTCTACTCCACATCATAGGTGGAACTGATAATGCCCTTGTTAAGGTATCCCAAAGAAGGCGGAGGTTGGAATGAATGATAATCATAGTGTGTCTCTCTAGGCCACTATCTAAGTGATATGGTAATTCTCAACATGACTCAAAATACTTCATCATTTACATTATCTATACAGCATCAGAAGGATCCGGGAAGGAACTGTTAGGACATTTCCTTAACAACCACCTATCTGATATTTTCTAGAATCCAGGCATTCATTAAAATGGATTCTATCTTCACTAATGCAAATCACAAACCAGTCACACTTTCACAGGTGATTTCCCTGACCTGCTAAATAAATAAATGAATAAATGTGGCTGGGGAGGCTATTCACCAGAGACTGGTAGCCATCACTCTTGGTGATGAATATCTCCAAATTTAGCTAGGCTATTCTTTGGATGACAGAAATACAATCCATTGGGTGACTTAGATACAAAGCTTTCTAAACCTGTACTTGATTGGCATCTTGAACCCAGAGTGATCTCTCTACCATGAGGAGGTATGAAAGAACATTAGCAGGTGCTTCCTAGTACCAGTGTCACACCTGGCTGGAGTCACTCTCCTTTCAAAAGTGGGGCCCACTGAGTAGCACCCTTCAGGTTCAAAGTTCTCTAGGAGTTGGTATCCCCTCAAACCCTTAGCTCATGAATTTTCACCAATGTGATTTTAAAATAGACTAACTAGAGTTGCAATGTTATAGGCAAAAAGAAAAAAAAAGTATTGTATAGGGATTCAGAAAAGAGGTTCAAATCCTGACTTTTCTATTTAGTACTGTTGGGGCCTTGAGCAAACCGTTTAAGTTTGCTAGTTTCAGTTTTCTTATCCATAGAATGAGGGGGTTGGAGTAGGCAATTTTTATGGTCCCTTTCACATAAAATTCTGTGAATTTATCAATAATGAAGCTCTAGATATCTCCTTTGTCAATAGTAGGTTAACACCAATAATACAGAAGAATTTATGAAGACAGTACTACGTTGAGCCAGCTAGTGGCACAGTGGATAGAGCACCGGCCCTGGAGTCAGGAGTACCTGAGTTCAAATCCGACCTCAGACACTTAATAATGACCTAGCTGTGTGGCCTTGGGCAAGACACTTAACCCCATTTCCTTGCAAAAAAAAAAAAAAAACTCTTGGAAAAGAAAGTACTAAGTTCAAAAAAAAAAAAAAGAAAGTACCATGTTCCAGGAATTATGATAGGTCCTGGGGGGAACAAAGACAGAAATGATATGTCCTTTGCTTCAAGAAATTTATATTATACTGGGGAATACAATATTTCCTTTCTGAGGGAAAGCAGTCTCATTTTTCATCTTTGCATTCCTAGCATCTTGCATAGTAATCTTGTAGATAATTAAATAACTGGTCATTTAAGGGGGGAAAAATGAGGGCTATTTGGGAAAATTTCATGGAAGATGCGATAACTGAACTAGGACTTGAAGAAAGGTAAGGATTTTGAGGGGCAGAACTAAGGAGACAGTTTTTCTAGGCAAAGATGACAGCCTTGCAAAGACCAGTTGAACTAGAACACAATGTGACAATATAATGATATTTTATAATAATGAATATAATAATGTGGGAAAGGTAGGTTGACATAAAATTCAAAATTATCCATAAGCAAATATTACTAAAATTTGGGAAACCTTTTTTCCCTCAGGTAAGTGCTATCATGCTCCCATGTAAGAAAGGGAGAAAGAGTCAGATTGAAAGATAAAGGGGGAAAAAAAGAGGAGGAGGAGGAGGAGGAGAGAGACAGAGTGAAAGAGAGACAGACAGACAGAGACAGAACGTTAGTCTTGGAATCAGGAAGACTAAGTTCAAATCCTAATTCAGACAGGTTTGTTTGTGTGATTGAGAGCAAATTATCTGTTAAATGAGGGGGATAGAGTCTATTGACCTCCAAGGTTTTTTCAAGTTCTAAATCTATGATGCTCTCATCTCTCATTCCCTATTTAGGGCACTTAGAAACGTTTCAATGCCCCGAATCGTGTAGTGGCCTCTCTTGGAGGAAAGCCATATTGTATCAATCGTGTCTTCTGGATAATAAAGAAGCTTTTTTTTTTCCTTCTATGGAGCCACAGACAAGGGGCCCAGATAGGTGCCACTTTGTTTACTCTACTAATTGTCTTGCCAAGAGCACAAGAGAATTTACAGTCAACCTAGAAATGACTCCAGTAACTAGATGGTAGAAGGGCTTATGAACAAAGTAGCTGCCAAGACAATGGGACAATGAGGGACAGTGACTGCTGAGGCAAGGGAGAGGGAGGGATGCATTCTCTTGCAAACACTTGATATACAAGCACAATAAGAGATATCAAGAAATAAAAAATATCCAACTAAGATGACTACCAGGATCATTGTCACAACCATTTCAGTTTTATTCTCAGGAGCTAAGGAGGTGATATTAAAATGACAAAAATATGTTCTCTCCAGATCTAGGACACGTCAAAACCAGACCCCTGAGAAGCCATTATTGGCTGAAAGTCTCCTAAAATCAATCAAAGTATTCAAGGAACTGGATGATCCTGAGGAATGAGTAGGAAGGGTGATGGCTGGATGTGGAAGTCAGTAGAGTTGCTCTTAAGAAAAAGCTTTCTTGGATGTAGCTGTGTTCCTGTAACTGTATCCCCATGGGGCTAGAGCCAACACCTCTGCTTAATCTCCCTTTCTGCGGTCAGTCAGGATATGGACACTGGCAGCAGATGCAAGAATATGATTCAACTCTCTTTTTCTGAGGGAGGTTCAGAAATTGGAAGGAGAGCCACAAGGGCATTGCTGTGTGGTTGAGTTACCACCTCAAAGGAACAAGAGAGGAAGGGAGGGAGGGTTGGGGAGATTTGCTTAGGAGGTAGGTCTTACAGGAAACAAACAGGGGGTGAGAAAACCACATGGGAAGCTTGTTCTAGTATCTGAGGGTCTACTTCTGCAGCTGTTACCAGGTGGGGCACAGAGAGGGAGAGACACAAATACACAACAAAGATCCAGGCAGATATGTTGAATATCTTTGGGTAGGAGTTTGGCAACCATCCTGACAGTCCCTGGCAACTTTGCCATCAGGGATGCTGCTGCCTTTGATGTATCCTGGCCAGTCCCAATGGTGGGTGGGAAGTAGTCACAAGGAAGACACAAGCAGCTGAAAAGGAAGATGTAAAAACTATATCCCATAGCTATGCCTGGAGGCTTATCTTAGCCTGAAGATTTTTTCCCCCAGTACATATCAGAGCCAGACAAACACATATTGGCCTCCTGCACCCAAATGGTATCTCCTCACAGTATCACAAGGGACTAAAAGCTCTCCTCTGGCCCAAAGAATTTTTCTGTATATCTGAGGAGTCTTTTTCCTTCCTGCCCATCAGATTGTATAGAAGCAGAGTGTCTGTGTGGTTTTAAATTGTTCTCTCATTCCTGATATATGTGTCTCTGAAGCTTCCCCACTATTTCCCCTCTATCCAATCAGCATGCTGGAGACATTCATCTGAGAAGGTTGCTGGGAAAAAGATAAAAATAACTTCTTCAAAGTTGAGGTCTGAGCTCTGTGGAGCAGGATAGAAGATGCTTTCTGCTGCAGAGAATTCCCCCAATTCGTTTCAATGTCGACTCTCCCTCTCTCTCTTAATCTTCAGTGTCTCCTCCCTCCTTTTCTTGCCCCTACCCTCCTCCACCTTCCCAAAGCCTCAGCACCTCAGACAAGTAATTTCCCAAAGTATAGGCCTGGAAATTAAAGGTTACATTTCAGTACTAGTTAGTTACCTGGCAGTTAAATGGAATGAAGGCATGAGTAATGGTTTTTAATTCAACTCTGAAGAAACAGCATAATAACCCACATTCACAGGCTATATACAGCATCCAGGATTGCTCTTCTCCCCTAGGAAAGCTGGGAAATTCAGAGTTCTGGGGATGATGGCTTTTCCTCTCAGCTTTATTCATCCTACTGTGCCTCTACTCAGCAGTTCAGATATGACTGAGGATCTGTTGGTCTTAAACTGTCTTCTTGCCAAGGTACCAGGTAAGAGGTGGAAGATGAGGCAGGTAAATAACCAAGGTCACCCAACTTGTATCTAAGGCATTGCCTGTAGGCAAGTTTCCTGGTTAAGTTCTGGTCCTGGAGTTAATAGTCTTAATTTTATTTCTCACATATGACATTCATGACCTGTTGAATCTTAAGCAGTTCATCTAATTTCCCCCAAGTCTCAGTTTCCCCCACTACACCATAAAATTCTAATTCTATGACACCCTACTGACTCTTAGGAGAATCATCGCTGCTCTTCACCAATGGAAAGTAGCCAAACATTCATTAGCATCCCCACCACTAGGACTGTCCCATGTTCTCAAGCTGTGGCTACATGAAATCTTCCTAAATAAGGACATTGCTCCTGGTCCTGAGAAACCCAGCCATGAGGAAAGCTACAATCACCTCCCCAATCTCTTACCTGAATTAGGTTAACTGGGAATTATAGGACTTCTCTAAATCCCGAAATTGAGAGTCCAGGACCTGGGTACAAATCTGGCAGTGCTAAATTACTATTTGAGTGACCATGGGTAAATCACTTTATATCTTCATCTGTAAAAATGTTTCCTCATCTATAAAAATAAACGGGTGGAACATCAATAATTTTCAACCTGAAGTACATGGACTTGGCTACTGTGGTTATTTTTAATATTTTTTATATCTGTGTCTTAATACAACTATTTTCCTTTATAATTTTATGTAGTTCATGTTGCTCATTTAAAAACATTATTCTGAGGAGGGATCCCTAAGACTTCACCAGACTGCCAAAGTGGCAGATCCAAAAAGATTACAATCCATGATCCTATGAATGGGGCTTGTTTCAAGATGTTCTGTCTCAAGTTAACAAACATAGCTGGTATAGGTGATATATAAGAGAACACCCTTCATTCTGACACTGGTCATGTGTCCAGGGTCAGTAGAGATATTAAATAAAACAAAAATTTCTGAAGTACCTACTGAATGAAGAATGTTTGTTAGGCCCAGGGGGAAATAGAAAGTTAGATAAGACCCACTTAGATAAGACCCAGAACTTCCAGTAAGGAGAGTAAGGCAAAACCACAGACAATACACAATATTCCATAGGCCCATCGATGGCAGTGACCCCAAATTTCTTCCTGAAATAAAGGTTCATCTTTTAAATGCCAACTTCTTCCAGGTGTTGTCAGGTGGCTGCAAGTCCCAAAACATGTCTGGTGACAAAGAACTAAAATAAAAGTCATTCAAAGGGCAACATAGAATTGTAAAAATCAAAACCTCCCCCCCCCCCCAAAAAAAGATTGGTAGATACTATCATTGAAAAAAATTGGAAAACAAAATATTTATAAGGTTAAAAAAAAAGGTCAACAGAGAGGCCTATAGCAGGGGTGTCCCAAACAAGGAGTTATCAAGGAGAAGTGGAATAAAGAGGATCAAAACCAAAATATATGACCAAAAACAAGGACTGATCACATAGCAAGAAGTGAAGGAGCCTGAGTACATACCAATATATTTGTTATGGCCAAAGAAAGTGAAATAAAAATGATGCTATTTTTTTTAAGTTAAAGGGGGAAAAAAAAAGAAATTGAGGAAAATACTGACAAGCCTCCAGAAGGACCTAGGTGAGAATTATACATGATGGCACACAGGGATGGGTAGTAATCAGTATTGTTAGAAAGATTATCCACGACAGATTAATTTGTGTAAACATAGTACAGAGATAAAAAACAAACAAACCCTAGCTGTCACTTATGGGATTCAAGCAAACCATCCCTCTAAGGATGTGAGGTGTGAAGGAAGGTGGGGGGGAGTAGGTAGGGGGTGGTTAGGGGGAAGAATGGAAAGCCTTTTCCTACATTTTATCATAAAATGCAGTTGGGTTGAATCATTGACTTTAAAGTAGTTCTGAGTGTGCTGAGTCACCCAAACACCCAGGGGAGTGATAGTGGGGAAGGGGAGGGTATCCTCATTTTTGTGGGTTTCTAGGTCCTAGTCTAATAGGTCCTTTGTTGCCTAGCACTTTCTGGTTCCAGTTGACTTTATGACCTTGGAGAAGTCATTGGGTCATGGATTAAGAGCTGGAAGGGAATTTAGAAACCTTCTAGTCTAATTCCCTTTTTGTCCAGAGGGAAACTGAGGCTAAGAGGATTCAAGTGACTTGCTTAGGCTGACCTAGTTATTAAGTATTGAAGGCAGGATTTAAACCTAGAGCTTTCTGATATGAAGTACAATATTCTCATCCCTAATCTATGTTGCCACATTGCCTATGAATTAACTTCCCTGTGCCTTGGTTTCCCTGTTTGTAAAATAGAAGTGAAATGTTCTGCTACTCATAGAGGGATATCTGGAAGATATAATGATAATAATAATGTTGCTGAGTCATGTTTAACTTTTTGTGATCTCATTTGGGGTTTTCTTAGCAAATACCAAAGTAGTTTGCCATTTTCTTCTGCAACTTATTTTTCAGATGAGAAAATTGAGGCAAACAGGGTTAAGTGACTTGCCCAGAGTAACACAGCTATTAAGTGTCTGAGGCAAGATTTGAACTCAGGAAGCTGAGTCTTCCTAGTCCAGTGACACCTGGCTTCTAGCTAACATTTATATAGTATTTATTTTATCTAAGGTACTGAGTTAAATGTTTTACAATTATCTCATTTGATCCTCCCAGCAACCCTAGAAGGAAGGTGCTATTATTGTACTCATTTTACAGACAAGGAAACTGAGGCAAACAGAGGTCAAATGCTCACAGGGTCGTAGTGCTCACAAGTATCTGAAATTGGAGATACAAGAATTCTTCCAAAGTGAAAGCACTGACTATCTGTAAGGAACTACTAGATCTAGTGAATAATATAGACATGTGCTCAGCAAAGGCCCCACCAGTGAGAGACAAGGGTGTCATTCCCCTATGATTGGGGCAAGTCACCTTGCAAATAGTTTTTCTGGGTAGAGCAGGAGAATTGCCTCAGAAAATAGGTATACAGAGAAATAGCCAGAATGCAGAGCAGATCCCTGCAAACTGGGAAGGAATCAAATGATTTGGACTGCTATGGGCTTACAAAACACATTTTACTCTAAAATGCAGGCTGTATTCTTTCTGCATTGTCCTCAGGGAGAGCACGTAAGGAAGTATGCTGCAAAGCAGCCCCATTAGGCATTGTCCTGCCCAAGAGCTCTGAGCATTCATGCCTTAATCCATCTGAAGAGGAAACAGAAAAAGGCAAAGATTTTTAGACTCCTTCAGTTCCCCCACACTCCATAATATGGAAACCAGCAATTCTGAGAGAAGTCTTTTAAACCAAAGACACAAGTGCTTCTGAGTCTATGCAGGATGAATGAAAAATTACTCATCTGAATTCCCGTGTGAGTTACACAGATAATGGAAAGACCAATGAAAGCCCCATCATACAGCAGAACTCTGACCCTGACATCTATTTTTATAATTATATGGGACATAGAAGGGTAGAAGAAAGCACATGCCCTTGGAGTAAGAAAACCTGACTGCACATAAGTCTCAGCTCTGCTATTTACCAGTTACTAGTCACTCTATGAGTCTCAGTTTCCTGATAGCTAAAATGAAAAGCTTGAGTTGCATCAGGGGTTCCTAACCTGAAGTCCACAGGCATCCAAGAGATTCATACATTGATTTCAAAGGGTCTGTGAACTGGGGGGAAAAATTCACATCTATATTTTCACTAAATTATAATAGAACTTTAGAATTTCCTTCAAGTATTTAATTATGAGAAGAGGATTTCATCATACTGTCCAAAGGGTCCATGGCACAAAATAGATCAAAAACCCCCTCTCTTAGAAGATATCAAAGATCCAACTAACTCTAATGTCCTGTGATTCTTGTCCAGCCTTTTCTAGCCTTGTGACCTTGAGGAAGTTACTCAACCATTCTGAATCTCAGTACATGCCTACAATACAGGATTATTGAGAATTTAATATGATAATATATGTGAAAGTGTTTTGAAAACTTTGAAGTGACATATAAGTGTAATTTTCAAATTATGGCAGTTAGCTTGGAGGAAATAGTATTGAGTTTCCAGTCAATGGGTCTGGTTTCAAGTCTTGATACTTATTACCTTGGACCTTGACCTTGGAGAAGTTCCTTAAGCTCTCTCGGTCCCTGAGTTTCCCATTTGTAAAATAGAGAGATTGAACCAGTTGGTCTCCAAATTCCTTCCAGCTCTTAAATCTACTATTATATGTTCTAATGGTGAGCACTTTGCTGCATTCACTGTAGGAGGAAATTTCCAAAAATACCTTCTACTGAAGGACCTACCACACAGAATGAGACACATTTTCAGACACAGCCAATATGGAAATTTGTTTTGTTTGACTATGTATATTTGTTATGAAATTTTTGTTTTTCTTTCTTTTTTTTTCCCAAGTGGGGTGGAGAAGATGGGGACTTAGGAGAGGGGAGGATGGAGAAAGGGGCTAGTGATAGGATTAATTAACAAAAAAAGAGAAAAGAGGATTACTGAAAAAAAGAGCACTTTTTACAATATATAAAGGAAAACTAAAGGAAGACCAGGAGGAAATTCAGATAAGCAGGACACTTTTGAAGGCTACATAGGATGGCATGATTGTACATGTATAATCTATTCAAATTACTATCTTAGGAAAAGGGAGTAGAAGGAGAAAAATTTCAAAGTTCTTTTTACACGGAACTGGAATAATAAAATGTTATTTTAAAAAACAATGCTACATGTTGAATCTATTATATATTTAAAAGGAATCTACAATAAATTTAAAGGAAATATTATATATATACATACATATATATATATATAAAAGTTTCAAATATAGACCTGTTTTTTTCTGTCCTAGTTGGTATATGGAAAGGCATATTTTCATTTGTTGTTAAGTTCAGAATTTAAAAAAAAAAATGAAAATGCCCTCTATGTCACTTCTCTTGTTGGCTAAGAAGGGATGGATATTTATCTGTGTCTTTTCAGAAAAGTACAATATGAGTATTTCATTGATACAAATTTCAAGGCAGATCAGGTACTGATCTGTTAATAGGCCTAGATCATCTAAATTCTGTGGTAGAAGAAACCTCAGAGGTCATCTAGTGATCTAGCAACTCCATCCTCCATCTTACAGATGAGGAACAGTTCCAGGAACGCTTTATGATTTTTATCAGTCACATAGGGACTGCAATAAGTAATGGTCTGAATTTGAACCCAGATCCTCTGAATTCAAATCTGATTTTCTCCATTTTACCATACTACCCTCTCACACAGGCCCTTGAATGTTCTATTGGTAAAGTACAGTAAGAGTAGTTTTTGAGTTTTTTAACCCTCCTCTCCTTTCCACCCCACCCCCAGAGCAAAAGCCTTATCAACTTCTTGGAAAACTCCCTAGTCTCTTTTTGCATATTGTTGATGGCTTTGTTTTTTTGTATAGAAATAACCTCTTTACACATGTATGCAGATACTGCCAATTGAGTATATACATATTATTACTGGAAGAAGGACCTGTCTTTTCAGTTTAATTTTTTAAAATTCTACATACATGAGAGAAGTGCTTTGGTTGATAAATGTCTTCCAAATAAGGTCTTATAGATCCCATTTTGTGTAGCCATTTCAACTTAATTCAATGAAAGGATCTCAATCATAAAACACGCAAGATGATTTCTAAGATTCCTTCCAGCTCTAAATCTTGTGACAAAGAGGAAATATAACCTGCTACATTGCCTCAAAAGAAGGTTTGTTTTGGGTTTTGTTTTTGCATTTAATCAAGCCTGGGCCTGGGGTTCCAATGGTGTGAGGGGATTTATGGACATTAACAGCTCATTTGTAGCTAATCTTGGTATTGCTTAAGGCACTGAAAGAGTGAATGAATCTGACCAGACAGAGGCAGGGGCCTCTCAAAAAAAAAATATATTACAATTTGAACACTTTTAAGTTTCATTTATATTATTAAAATTTTCTCCAAAATTTTTTTATAACCAAGATAATCAACAAAGAATATATGTTTATCTATATATTATATGTATTTTATCTTTTTTAAATTTTTTATTCATTTTAAACAAATACAAAATGAGGAAAAAAGAATATTTCATGCACACAGAAGAGAAGAGGGGATTCAAAATAAAACAATAAATTTCCATTTCACAGAAAACCTATGTAATAAATCCTATACATTGTTTTCAAATCAACCTAGCTTTTCTGTGCTTCCTTCTATGCTTTGTACAAAATATGTTTTAAATATTTTTTATTTTCCTTTTGACAGATCAAGCATACTGGCAGTGTACCCAAATGACAAAATGTGATATCATAAACTAGGGATTACAAAATTAAACATTGAATCAGAAAGATCTAGGTTCAAATCCTGCCTCTGATAGCTAGATCAATCTGAGAAAGTCCCTTAAACCCTCTGAGCCTCAGTTTTACCCTTTGTACACAAAGGGGGTTGGACTAAATTAGAAGGTTACTAAGTTCCCTTCCAGTTCTAAATCTATGATTACATCCAAAACCGGGGCGGAGCCAAGATGGCGACAAGAGCTCATCATGTCTTAGGTGCTCTCTCATAAATCTTCTAAACTAAGGACTTTAACTAAATTTTTGAGAGACAGAACCCACAGAGGAACCCAGTTCTCCTACTCAAGGTAACCTGGAAAAGAGCAGAAAGGCTCTGCTCCCCGGGGTTGGAGGGGTGTCCACCAGAGGGGTGGCCTGCCAGAGCTGCAATCAAGATCTCACAGGACTTAGCAGCAACTACATTAAAAGCTCATAGGTCTTGGAATATAATATACGGGAAGGCAAAAGAGCTTAGAATGCAACTGAGAATCAACTACCCAGCAAGACTGAATGTCCTCTTCCAGGGAAAATGATGGACTTTCAACAAACCAGGGGAATTTCAAAGGGTCCTATTGGAATGGCCAGAGCTGAACAGAAGGTTTGATCTTCAGATACAGGACTCAGGTGAAGCATAGAGACTGGAGGAGAAGGGGAAAATATGAGGGACTTAATGATGATGAACTGCATGTATTCCTGTATAGAAAAATGACACTGATAATACTCATATGAACCTTCTCAGTTAATAGAGCAGGTAGAAGGAGGTTTTATAGCTGAAGCACAGGAGAAAGCTGAATTCGAAGATAAAATATGGTATAAAAATGGAGTCAATAGAAAAAAGGGAAATGTAATGGGAGAACGAAAAAGGAGAGGGGAATAGGCCAAGATATTTCATATAGTAAGATTTTTCTTTATTACAATGAGCTATTGCAATGATATGGAAGGGGGGAAGGCAAGGGGGAATGAGGGAATCTTTGCTCTCATCAGAGGTGGCTAGGAGAGGAAACAGCATATATACTTAATGGGGTATAGACAGCTGGAGTAAGAAGGAGAGAAGGGGGACAGAGGGAAGGGTGGGATGTGAATGATGGAGGAGAGGATGGACCATGGGGGGGAGTGGTCAGATATAACACATTTTCTTTTTTACTTCTTGCAAGGGGCTGGGTTTGGATGGTCTGTCTGGGACCATAGGGCCAGGTGGATGCTGGGCCTAAGGGGTGGTATGGGGGCTCGGGGCCTCTTGGCCCCAGAGCCAGGGATATGTTTGCCGCACCACTCAGCTACCCTACAGCAGAGTCAGAGTGAAAGGAGAGAGAAAATATAGTACATGGTAGTGGAGAAATATGAAAGGAGGGAGTTGCGATCAGCAATGGCAATGGTGGAAAAATATGGAAGTAACTTTTGCGATGGACTTATCATAAAGAATGTGATCCACCCATGTGTCTGAGGCCGGATTTTGACCTGGGTGCTCCTGGCTCAAGGGCCAATGCTCTGTCTGCCACCCAGCCACCCCTACTATTATTACTATTTTATTTTATTTTGGGTCTTTTTTTTCTTTTTCTTTTGGTTTTTGCAGGGCAGTGGGGTTGGGGTGGCTTGCATGTCACACGGCTGGGAGATTGTTGGGTGTATGGGGCCGGATATGGGCTCAGGTGCTCCTGTCTCCAGGGCTGGTGCTCCGTCCATTGTACCACCTGGCCATACCTACAATTATTACTATTATTTTTTTTAATTTTAATTTTTTTCTCTCCCCTTTACTTCATCCCTCAAGTGAGTCTATATTGGGGGGGAGTATTTTGTTTACTCTTAAACAAGAATATTTTATTAATGTATAAAAAATTATTTGTAAAAAAAATGCATACCCTTTTATCCAGCATACCACTCCTCTGTCTATACCCTGAAGAGATGATGAAAAGGGGTAAAAACATCACTTGTACAAAAATATTCATAGCAGCCCTGTTTGTGGTGGCAAAGAATTGGAAATCAAGTAAATGTCCTTCAATTGGGGAATGACTTAGCAAACTGTGGTATATGTATGGAACACTATTGTTCTATTAGAAACCAGGAGCGATGGGAATTCAGGGAAGCCTGGAGGGATTTGCATGAACTGATGCTGAGTGAGATGAGCAGAACCAGAAAAACACTGTGCACCCTAACAGCAACACGGGGGCGATGATCAACCTTGATGGACTCACTCATCCCATCAGTTACAACAATCAGGGACAATTTGGGGCTGTCTGCAATAGAGAATACCATCTGTATCCAGAGAAAGAACTGCAGAGTTTGAACAAAGACCAAGGACTATTATCTTAAATTTAAAAGGAAAAAAACCCCTGATATCTTATTGTCTGATCTTTCTATCTCTTATACTTTATGTTTCTTCCTTAAGGATATCATTTCTCTCTCATCACACTCAATTTGGATCAATGTTTACCATGGAAACAATGTAAAGACTAACAAACTTCCTTCTGTGCGGGTGGAGGATGGGGGGAGGGAAGTAAGATTAGGGGAAAAATTGTAAAACTCTAAATAAATAAAATCTTTAATAAAAAATTAAAAATAAAAATAAATAATAAATAAAAGGCACTGAAACCAACAAATAAATAAATAAATACATCTATGACCACATAACTTCCAAGAGGGGATAAAGCCGATTGGAACCAGAAAGAGCTAGAACTAACTTTGGGTTTGGAGGTAGGAAAGGACCTATTAGTCTAGCATCAAGAAACCTGCTAAGATGAGAATAGCCTCCTGGGCAGTTGGATGACTCAGTACACACAGTACCACTTTAAGATCACAAATTCAGCCTAATTGTATTTTATGATTAAAAAGCAAGAAAAGGTTCCTACTCATCTCCCCCCCCCCCTCAGTTTACATACTTAGAGGGATGGTTCATCTGAATCCCATAAGCAACAGCTATGGTTTATTTTTTATCTCTCTACTAAGCTTACAAAAATTAATCCAGTATCTCATCATTATGGATAATCTCATACAAGCCAAGGTTACTACCCATCTCTATCTGTCCATCATGTACAGCTCTCATCTAGCTCCTTCTGGAGGTTAGTCAACTGTACTGAAGGTCTTTCTCAATTTTTTTTATTGTTTGGATGTTCTTTTATTTTTTTACCTGTGATTAAATTTTATAGGCAGGAGTAGGGAAAAGAAAAGAATAGTGAACTCAGTATTACAAGACACATGCTTGACAATTAATTACTGACTAACTTCTTGGCCACTAATTTCAAACTGTGTTACTTCCACCAGCTTTCACCACCCTGCTGCTTCTCAATTCTCCTTGATGCATTGTCTCCCCCTTCTAGAATATAATCTAGTTGAGGGGAAGAACCACCTTGCTTATTTGCTATTTTATCCTCCAAGACTTAACACCATTCCTGAAAGGTAGTTGGTTGGTTGATTGGGTCTTGTCCTTCATTATTGAAGAAGACCAATATGATATCACTATGCTAGAGATAAGTTACTATCTGACTGTCTGACTGTAACTGACCAGAACAATATGAGATCTGAATGTTCTACCACAAATACTCCATGTGAACGCCTTGGGTAGTTACTCTAAATTATGTATTTCATGCTTTGTTTGAGTTGTTTCCATTCTGCCTCACTCATAGTACTGATGAGGGTACACCACGTGTTTCCTATGATGCACAATCAATTCCAGAATTCTTAAGAGAGACCTTCAGAGTGTCCTTGTATCACTTCTTCTGACCCACCTGTGTGTGATTGCCCTCTGTGTCTTTTAAACTCCATGAACTTTTGAACTCCTATGAACTCCATAAAATAGTCTTTTTGGCAGCTTATGTTTGGCATTTTAACAACATGACCAGTTCCTCATAGTTGTGCTCTGTTTAGTAATGTTTGAATGCTTGGCAGTTTAGCTAAAGAAAAGTCCTCAACGTCTGGTATTTTCTCCTTTCAGGTGATCATCAGAATTTTCTTAAGACAATTTAAATGGAAGCAATTCAGTTTTCTGGCATGGCGCTTGTAAATTGTCCAAGTTATACAGGCATACAGGCACTGAAGTCAGCACAACAGCTCTGTAGACCTGCAGTTTAAGGGTCAATATAATGCCTCTTCTCTCCCACATTTTCTTTCAAAGTCTCTTGAATACTGAATCAGCTCTGGTAATTAATGTGTCAACATCATTATCAATGATAATGATGAGAAGTACACTGCCAAGGTAAGTGAACTTATCCACAGTATTCAAAACTTCTCCATTTGCTGTAATCAATAATTCCACTTGCAGGCGGTATAGTGTTGACTGATGAAGAACCTGTGTTTTCTTGGTGTTAATTCTTAGACCAAAATTATCACAAGCAGCAAAGAAGAGACCCATACTTTTTTGTATCTCAGCTTCAGAGGCTACATTGAGAGCACAATTATCTACAAGCAGAAGATCATCCACCAACATTTTGTCCACTTTGGTCTTGGTTTATAGCCTTTTCGGGTTGAAGAATTTGTCATCAATGTGGTAGCTGACTTCGTTGCTGTGTCCATTCTCAATGAAGGCATCTTATAATATAGCTGAAAATATCATGCTAAAAAGCAAGGGAGCAAGGACAAAGCTTTGTTTCACTCTGTTGGTGACTAGGAAATCACAAGAATATCGTCCACTATCAAGAACCAGTCAGGCATGTCATCATGAAACTGATATACAATACTGATGAACTTCTCTGGGCAACCAAATTTTGACATAATTTTCCATAATCCTCATGACAGATGACATAAAAGACTTTGGTTATATCCACAAACATTGTAAATAGATATTTGTCCTGCTCCTGGAATTTTTCCTGTAGTTTTCAGGAAGCAAATACCATATTGACTGTTCCTTGTTCCTTTCTGAAGTCACACTGGCTCTCAGGGAGGTGACCATCTTCCAAGTGAAAGATCAAAAAAGAAAAACTCCCTGTGATTGACACAGGATAATCTATTCCTTTACCTTTATAGAAGTAGACAATGGAGGCATCCTTGATTTCCTAGGTGATAATCTCTTCATGTCATATAATCTGGAAAATTTCAGTCAATTTTTGTATAAGTATTGGACCCTCCCCACAACCTTGTAAATCTCACTTGGAATAGAATCAGCACTAGGTGCTTTGTCATATGAAAGGAGTCTAAAGGCATTCAAAACTTCTTTTTTTCAGTTGGAGCTTCAGCTGGGGATAATTGAATTCATCTTGAGGTAAATGATCAGTGACTTCTTCATTGATTTATTATGGTCTGATAAGAATACTATAGAAGTGTTCAGCTCATCTCTCTAGGCTCTTGTCCCTATTGCTAATTGATGTGACTCTATCAGCACTGAGTAGTTGAGATGCACCATATGTCTCTGATGCTTAAATAGCCTTCCAGACATCATAAAAACATTTTGGATTGTTACTATCTGCATAAAACTGAATTTCATCTACCTTCTTACTGAACCAAGAGTCCTGCGTCTCTCTAAGCTTCACTTGTACTTTACTTTTGATGAAATCAAATGCTACTGTCTCAGAAATAGATGAACTATCCTATTAGTAAATCCTGTGATCTCATTTCCATTTAGCAACTCCTGGATTTCCCCATGATTTTCATCCAATCAGTCTTTATGTTTGCAAGAGTTCTGCCCCAGATGAACAATGCAGTGTTGTACACCAAATCTCTGAAAGTTTGCCCACTTCTTTTCTGCTTCACTTTTGCCAACTGTGGAGCAGAAAAGAAGTGGGCAACTTTCCCTCCAAGTTAGCAACAAACTTCCCTCTCAGGGATGCACTCTAATCTCTTAATATTAATTCTTTTGTCAATCACTTTGTCTCAGGGCCACTGCTTTGGTTGTTTGTGAATATTTAACTTGGAGACGATGATTCTATGATCAGTCCAGCAATCTGTGCCACATATTACCTTCATCACTCTTGTACACTGTTTCTTCTTCTTACAATTGCATGGACCATTAGATGACAATACAATAGTAGGTGACCACTACTGTTGCTATTTCCAACTCCTTTGCTCCCAAGGGCTCCCTACCATGTCTGGTAGTCCAAAACTATTTTAAAGTAGTCATCCAGAACTATAAGCTTCTCCTCTTTTGGTAAATTGATGATAAGGGTCTCCTGGTCTTCATAAAATTTTTCTTTTAATTCATCAGGGTTCACCATGGTGGGAGGCATTTCCCTGAAAAGTGGCAATCTCATTGTCATGATCCTGTCAATCATTCCTTTTGGTAGGCAACAAGCTTGTTGACAAGATTAGCTTTGATTGCAAAACCTACCCTAGTTTCATGGCACTCCCCTTCGTTAAGGTCACTCCAGGAAAATGTGTTCCAGCTCCAACTTCAGTTAGCTGAACTTCATTTGCCAGTCTTGTTTCACTCAAGGCTGCTATTTGGATGTGATACCTGTTGGCTTCTCTTGCAACAAGAGCAGTTCATCTTTCAGGTCTATTGGATCTTGTGTCATCTGTGAGTGTGTGCATATATACACCAAAGGTGAGTAGAATCTTCTTTGAAGAAGTTTTTGTACATTGTTTTTGTTTCCACCTTAGGTTGGGATCCCCCTTCCTCATACCAGGAGGTAAGCAGTATGATCCTTAAAAGGGTTACTAAGTCACTCTAAGGGCTGCCAAATCCCACTGCTGTTTCCAGTGAGGAGATGACTTTATGACCTGGGTCACCTGTGTGTGGGATTGTGACTACAGCTCCCAGTGTATTCACGCTGCTTCATCCCTTGTCTGTCACACAGGACTTTTAGATAGGAATGGTAAATGGTAACTATGATGTATTGATTTATGCTAAGTTGAATTTAAGTGAAACAGAGTTGCACAAAGCCTTTGACCTCACTCTCTTTTTCAATGTCATCATTGTCCAGTGATAAGCCAGAGTCAAGGCAACTGATGATGGCTCTAGATGCAGTCTTTGATATCTAATCAAGCTCTAAGCAATTCACAGTACCTGCTTCAGATGCCTTCAGGGCCATTGGAATGAAATATTCTCATCTGCCCGTTCCACTAGTGGAACACTTCACATGCTTGAGGTAGACATCCCCCCCAACTCACTGGTGGGTCAAGACCCCCTCAGTTACCCTCAATCTGGTTTAGCCCAGCCCATCTGCTAAAACAGTTTATCATGGTATGGTTGCTATACATGCTAGAGCTTCCTGGAGTCACAAGTGAGAGTTAGGCTTAGGTGGACATCAAAGATAGAAAATAGTCCTGAAAAGAATTCAGCAGTCCTCACATCAAAGGTACTAGTCTTCCTTGAACACATCCTACATCCTGGAAGGTAGTGAAAGTTTAAAGAAAATGATAGCTCTATCTGTCTGTGTCTGTCTTTCTGTCTATGAATTTATGGATAGAAAACTGACCCTGTAGTCAGGAGGATCTGAGTTCAAATTTGGCCTCAGATACTTGACCCTTACTAATTGTGTGACTTGGGCAAGTCACTTAACTCTGATTATCTTGCACCAGAACCATCTCTAATAGTCCTGATTCATATCTGGCCACTGGATACAATTGGCTCTGGAGAAGAAAGTGAGGTTGGTGACCTAGCACAGCACCCCCTCACTCAAATCCGAATTCACTTGCTTGTGATGGCATCTCCTCCCTGATGCTATGGTCTTCTTTGAGAATGAAGGATACACATCATCATCTCCCTGTCTGTCTATCTATTGCTGTGTAATCTTAAGGAAGGCACTTATACTCTTGTGCCTCAGTTTCTCCAACTGTAAAGTGGAGGAATTAAAATTTCCTTCCATTTTTGGAGGTTTGTTGTGAGAAAGCATCTCCACAGGTGCTGGTGCCATCCCCTGTTTCCAAGTCTCAGAAGTCATTAATTCAATCCAATCCTGAACAAGAATCCCTCTGAAATATTCCCAATCAGTTTTGACTCCTGACACTTTCTTCTGGTTCTCTCATTGCCTGTCTCTCTTTTGTTGAATCATCATCCATCTATTACTTTCTTCCCCAGTACTTTAGCCTGGTCCTTTTCTTTATTCCCTTCATTCACTTGATGAACTCATATCCAATGGGTTCAAGCATCATTTAATTTCTAATCTCAGTTGTCAATAAAGAGGTATAGTGGAAGATCAATAGGTCTGATCCTATCTCTGACACTAATTGTATAAATCTGGGCATAAATCTGGTATAAATCTGCCTCAGTTTCCTCAACTATAAAATGTAGATAACACCTATGCAGATAAAAAGACCTAATTCTCAGGGTAGGAGTGAAGATCAAATAAGAATATTTATAAAGCTCTTAGCACAATGCCTGTGAATATAATATTGATCTATTTTTCAATGTGCCCAATTCTTTGTGACCCTATTGGGCTTTGCTTTTTGCAGTGGTTCATCTTTTCTTTCTCTAGTTCATTTTATAGATGAGAAACTGCTAAGGCTCCCACAGTTAGGTCTGAAACCAGATTTGAGCCCAGGAAGATGAGTCTTCTTGACTCTAGTACTGGCACTCTATGCATTGAGTCATCTAGCTCCCCTGCCTGTCCTATAATTGGCCTTAAATAAATGCTACTTTTTTCCCCTTTCAACTCCAGTCACAAGTTATCAACTCTGTTGGATATCTCCCCCGGGTGTCTTATAGGATAACTCAGCATGTCCAAAACAGAATTATTTCTGTTGAGGGCACCACCATCTTTCCAGCCACTCAGATTCTTGACCTTATAGTAATCCTTAAATCTTCATAACCTGTCTTGTCCAATTAGTTGCCAAATAAGTTTTATCCATTTTACTTCCACTACCTCTCATGTGTTTGTACCCTTCCTTCCCCTTGCATAGCCATCATCTTAATTCAGGCCCTCATCACTCATGAGGACTATTCTAATAGCCTCCTTCCTGTTCTCAATCTCTCCCTTCATCCTTTATGCAGCTTCCAAAATAACCTTCCAAAGGCACAGGTTTGACCTTGTCATTCCTCTACTCCAGAGCATTTTGTGGTTCCCTATTTCTTAGAGAAAATAGAAACTTCTCAGTCATACAAGTAAGGACTTCCACAAACTGGCTCCCATCTGCCTTTCCAATGTCATTCATATTACCCTTTCCAAACTCTAAATTCTAGGCAAACAGAACTGCGAGACATCCCCTAAAATGGACACCATATGCTCTATTTTTATGCATTTATATAAGGCAGCTCACAAGCCTGGATTCTCTCCTTTGTCATCTCTGCTTCTCAGAAATGTAATTCAATCCCTCCAAGAGCATGAAAGTTCCTTAGAGGTTCTGACATTTTTTGTCTTCCAGATCCACATATAAATAATTCTCTTAAGAGGTACATAGTGATCGACACATAGTAGGTACTTTATAAGCAAAATTTGTTAAAATCAGTTGAATTGAAATGTCTTCTGTTACAGACCTCTGCTCAACTAGACTGATACTAGGATAGAGCAATGTCATAACTCATTACTACCTAATGTTCTTTGAACCTGTATTTTCTTTGTAGAAAGTAACATCCAGGACCATGATCAGCATGCAGTGGGAGCTCAGGAAATGTTGCTGACAAACTTTGGCTTTTATCTGAATCATTTGGACTGTTTTTATGAAACTACACTTGACTTCTAATATGACATCTTATTTTAAATGGTGCTCAACAAGCATTGCTTGGATTGCATTATTACATTGCATCTGAAATCCATTGCTCCTAATTCTATCCACTCTGAGGCTGAGCAGAACAAACCCATCCATTTCCCATATGACAACCTTTCAAATAAGTTTGAGGACAGCCAACATGTCCTCTCTGGGCCTTCTTTTCTCCAAGTTAACATTCCCTGGTCCTTCGAGGGATTCTTGTCTAGTTAAGTACAGTCTCCACTTCACTTGCCATTTTGATTGCCCTCCACTGGGCACAATCCTCTTTGTTAATGTCCCTAGATTTCAAACCAAAACAGGAATAGTACTCTAATTAAATTCAGATTCTATCCCTAGTAGCTCTCACAGAATTTCAACAAGGCATGGGAATCCCCTGAACTGAAAAACATATCTTGCAATGAAAAAAAGAGAGAAGAGCTCCATGCATAAAACAGCTCTCTTAGAGGGGCAATCATTGGGAGTTAAGGGAGGAGGAGGCCTAAACAAGCAAGGGTTGGGAGCAGCAAGTGTTTCTTGCAGGTGTCTCCTGTCAGCTCGTAGTCATGGTATCACTCCATCTATCACAGTGCTTCTGTATTAAGTTACAGAACAAATATCATGGTGGCCCAATTTAACTTGAGGCCAAGGAAATGTTTCCAATTCTAGAACTGCCCAAAGCCATCTGAGACAAGACACGTTGTGTAACCTTTCTTTACTAATTCGATGGAAGCCTCCTGCACAGCTGTTGCAAGGTACATACGCAAGAGATTTTGTCCAGAGTCTGGCACCTGTTGTAGGCAATTCAAAAGAAAAAAAAAAAAAACAAGAGTGGGGACGTGACAAGATCAGAACATTTCCTCCCTCCCTCCCTCCTCCTCTATTGCTTCTGCAGAGCTGTACACTTCAGCCACACCTAGGACCATATTTCTTTGTCAAGTGAAAACCCAACATGTCTATTTTTTTAACTAGAAAATCAATACCAAAAGTGCTCATCCAGGAGGTTATGCTTTTCCCACCCTCAAAACTAATTCTCTTTCCCAGGGGTATTTGTCTTTTCTTCCCCATTTTCATTTCACTACATTTCTTTTCCCAAAAGGAGTTTGGATTTTCTCTTGCTCTCTCTCCCCCTTTATCATTAAGAGAGAATTGAGGGGTGGCTAGGTGGCGAAGTGGATAGAGCACTGGCCCTGGAGTCAGGAGTACCTGAGTTCAAATCCGACCTCAGACACTTAATAATTACCTAGCCGTGTGGCCTTGGGCAAGCCACTTAACCCCATTGCCTTTCAAAAAAAAAAAAAACCTAGAGAGAGAGAGAGAGAATTGGAAAGAGAAGCTGACTGATGCCCCTAGTGGTCTCAGACTACTTTCTTAGTCATTCTTGGCCTCTGAATCATTTCTTTTTCCCTAACTTTAATGACTGAATGGGCATTGCCTCAGTCAAACTGTGACCTGGGAAAGACCTAGCTTTAAAAAGTCAAGTGGAGCACTGCATCGAGGGTCATTGCCAGTCCTCCTGATTCATATATGGCCACTGGACCCAGTTGGTTCTGGAGGAGGAAGTGAGGTTGGTGACTTAGCACAAACCCCCGGCCACTCAAATCTAATTCACCTGCACCTCATGGCATCACCTTCCCTGATGTCATGTTCTTCTTCAAGAACAAAGGACAAACAACAACAACAACAGAAAAGCAACTGCCAAGTGTTCATGGCCATCATCTGAGGAACAGAGGATAGAGGCTGGCTGGAGGTACATCTTTTAGGGTGAGTTAAGGCCTGATGCAAAGGCTAAATGTACCTCACCTCTTGCCTTCCTGAAAACCCATTAAAAGTACAATATCCAAAATTTCCCCAAATCAGAAACTAAAAATAAGATACAAGAATACACAAAGAATCATGCTGGTATTCATTCAAAAGATTCTGACCTGGACTTCCAAGAACCAAGATGATGGAATAAGCAATAAACCACTGTAACTCTCCCATATTCACCTCCAAACAACCATAAAATAGCACCCAAAACAAATTCTGGAATGGCAGAACCAGCAAAAAGATGGGGTGAATCAATATTTTAGCCCAAGAAAATAAAAGAGGACCTGGTTCAGGATAGAAAAACATCTCAGCAAGTCAGCAGCAAGTCCTACTTCACAAATCAATAGAAGATCCTGAGCTCCAGTGAGGTGGAACAGGCAAATGCCAACAACAGCCTCCCCACATACCTTGGCATAGTCAAGAGAACTGGCAAACTTCAGCTCTAAGAACCATGTACAGAAGTATAATTTTGAGTAAATAGGCAGCCTCCAGAGTCTAGATCCCCACGTGCTTCAGCGTAGCAAAAACACCTCACCAGTCTCAGCACACATCAGATAGCCCTGCTAAGGACCCCAGTTTAGTACCAGGTAAACTGCTAGACCCCTCTAGGCTCCAGCAATAACAGCCACTTTCCCCCCATTCCCACCCCCTTAGGTAGCACCAGACTCATGGGACCTCTATGGATCCCAGGGCAACTTCAGTGCAGCACCAGATAAACAGCCAGGGCCTGTAGACACTGGCATAAGAAGCCTGAGATGGGATCCCTTCCAACCTGGTAGCAGAGCTCAAATTTTAAAGAAAGGAAAAAGACCTCAAAAAAGATGAGCAAAAAATGACCAAAAAAATTGACCAAAGAAAGTTTTTATAATAACCAAGATACAACCTTAGAAGAAGACAGCAATGACAAAACATCTATAGGCAAAACCCCAAAGGAAAATGAGAAGTGGTCTGAAGTCCAGAAATAACTCAGGGAAAAGTTCAAAAAGGAGCTTTAAAATCATATAAGAGGGGCAGCTAGATGGTACAGTGGTTAGAGCACCCATCCTAGAGTCAGGAGGACCTGAATTCAAATCTGACCTCAAACACTTAATAATTACCTAGATGTCTGACCTTGGGCAAGTCACTTCATCCCATTGCCTTTCAAAAAAAAAACACAAAAAAATCATATAAGAGAGGTAGGAGACAAATTGGGGGAAAAAAATGAGATTGGTGCAAGAGAATTATATAAAAAGAACCAACAGCTTGGAAAAAGAAAACTGCTTAAAAAGTAGACTTGACCAAATGAAAAAGGAGTTACAAAAATCCACTGAAGAAAACAACCTCTTAAAAAAATACAACTGCCAAATAGAAAAAGAAATACAAAAGTTAACTGAGGAAAGCAACTCCTTAAAAATTGGAATTGGGCAAGTAGAAGCTAATGACTCTCTAAATAAAAAGATATTTAAAAAGTCCATCAAACAAATTCAAAATAATGAAAAAATGTAAGAAAATGTAAAATACCTCTCTGGAAAAAAACAACTGACCTAGAATATAGATCCAGGAGAGACACAATGTTATAATCATTAGATTACCTGGAAACAAGAAATTATCAAGAAAGGGGCTGCTAGGTGTCACAGTGGATAGAGTACTGGCCCTGAAGTCAGGAGGATCTGAGTTCAAATTTGGCTTCAAACACTCAATACTTGCTAGTTATGTGACCTTGGCAAGTCACTTAACTCCATTACCCCATTAAAAAACCCCCAACAAAAACATAAAAACAGACAGAAAGAAATTAGCAAGGAAAATTGCTCTGATTTCCTGGAACCAAAGGGCCAAATAGGCATTGAAAGAATCCACTAATCACCTATCAGCTTACCGAAATACAAACTCCAAGAAACATTATAGCCAAGCTGCAGAACTATCAGGTCAATGAAAAATACTGCAAATGGCCATAAAGAAGCAATTCAAATATTAGGAAGCCACAATCAATATTACACAGGACTTAGTGC
This sequence comes from Macrotis lagotis, assembly GCF_037893015.1. Taxonomy (NCBI): domain Eukaryota; kingdom Metazoa; phylum Chordata; class Mammalia; order Peramelemorphia; family Peramelidae; genus Macrotis; species Macrotis lagotis. The sequence goes on along the minus strand of NC_133660.1, from coordinate 115,811,869 downwards.
CTATAACATTAAAAAATCAGAGGTCATGGAACATAAAATTCTGGAAGGTAAAGGAGGTAGGACTACAACCAAGAATCACCAACCCAACAAAATTAAGCATAAATCTCCAAGGCAAAAATGGTCATTCAATGAAATAGAAGGATTTCAATCTTTCATAAGAAGATGATCAGAAATTAAGAAAAGAAAAATCTGATCTCTAATACCAAGACCCAAAAGAAACTGAAAAAGAGAAAAAGGGGAAAGAAAATAGGGGATTTTGTGGAGCTGTGCTGGTTGCATCCCTACATAGGAAGGTATTTGTAATTCTTAAAAATTGCACCAGTAATGATACAGCTAGAAGGAAAATACATAGACAGTACATAAGGAAAATTTGAGGGAAAGGCATAAAAAATAATTAAGGGAAGAGAATGAGAAGGTGATAGACTGGAGTAAAATACTATTGAGGAGGGAAAGGATAAAAGGTGAGAGAGGACAAACAAAATAAAGGACTCATCTATATTCAGATGAAGTATTAATAAGACTGTGAGAACAAACAGAAGATTACATTTTTCACTTTGTGTGTGTGTGTGTGTGTGTGTGTGTGTGTGTGTTTTATTGTCCTTTTGATCTATCTCTTCATTCAGGATGACTTTCTTGTAATTTAATTACTGAAGGAAGGTACAGAAGAAAGAGATGTAGAATGGGGTAAATTATTTCACATGAAAATTGGCAAAAGGCCAGTTACAATGGAGGGGAAGATGAGAGGGTAAATGATGGGCATTGCTTGAACCTGACTCTCATAAGTAGTAGTTCAAATAGAGAATAATGTATATAAGCAGCTGAATAATGAAATCTATCTTACAAGATAGAAAATTAGGAAGAGAGGAAATTAAGTAAAAGCTTGGGGGGGGAAGGGAGGAGTGCTGACAAGAGGGAGGGCAGAAGGGGTGGAGGTAATAGACTGGAGTAAAATACTATTGAGGAGGGAAAGGATGAAAGGAGGGGGAGGACAAGCAGAAGGAAAAATAGAATGGAGGGAAAATAAACAATTAGTAATCAACAATTAGTAATCATAGATGTGAATGTGAATGGGATGAACTCACCTATTAAAAGGAAGCAGATAGCAGAGTGGATCAAAAAATAAAATCCTAAAATGTATTGTTTACAAGAAACACACCAGAAGCATGGAGACATACACAGTGTGAAGCTAAGGAGCTGTAGCAGTATCTATTATGCTTCAGCTGAAATAAAACAAATTTAAAAAGCAGGAGTAGCAACTCTGATCTCAGACAAAAAAAAGAAATAAAAACAGATCTAATTAAAAGAGATAAGGAAGGAAACTACATCTTGCTAAAAGGAACCATAGACAATCCCGTTAAAATAAATAATATACATATATGCACTAAATGGCATAGCATCCAAATTCTTTTGTTTTTTGCAAGGCAATAGGTTTAAGTGACTTGCCCAAGATCACACAGCTAAGTAATTATTAAAGGTCTGGGGTCAGATTTGAACTCAGTTCCTCCTGACTCCAGGGCTATTGCGCTATTCCCTGTGTCACTTAGCTATGCCTAGTATCCAAATTCTTAAAAGCAAAGTTAAGTGAGTTACAGGTTCATAACCAAACAAGAGGTAGAAAGTATTACAAAATGTAAACTGGCAATAGATAATTAAACTTAAAAGATTTTGCAGAAACAAAACCAATGTGATCAAAATTAGGAGGAAAATAGAAAACTGGGAAGCAATTTTTAAAAGAAGTGCCTCTGATAGAGACCTCATTTCTCAAACATATAGAGTATTGAGTCAAATTTATAATACTACAAGTTATTCCACAAGTGATAAATGGTCAAAGGATAAGAACAGATAGTTTTCAGATGAAGAAATCAAAGCTATCTATAAGCATATGAAGAAGTGCTCTAAATCATTATTATTAGAGAAATTAAAATTTAAAGCAACTCTGAGGGAACACTTCACCTACCAGTTTGGCTAAAATGATAAAAAAGGAAAATGTTGGAGAGGATGTGGGGAAATTGGAATACTAATGCATTGCTTATAGAGTTGTGAACTGATCCAACTATTCTGGAAAGCACTTTGGAACTATGCCCAAAGGGCAACCAAACAGTGCATACCCTTTGATCCAGCCATTCTTCTTCAAGGTTATATTCCAAGGGGAATCATAATGGGGGGGACCTACAAATGCAAACATATTTGCAACAGACCTTTTCATAATGGTAAAATATTGGAAGTTGAGATGATTCCCATCAATTGGGGAATAACTGAATAACCTGTGGTATATGGATGTAATGGAATACTATTGTGAATGAGAAATGATGAGCAGGCAGATTTCAGAAAAACCTGGAAAGACTTGTACAAACTAATGCAAAATGAAAGGAGCAGAGCCAGGGAAATATAGTGTGTATATGTAACGATCAACTTTGAATGACTCCAAGACAAAAATAAAGGACTCAAGAGGGAAAATGTTATCCATACTCAGATGAAAAATTAATAAGACTCTGAAGACAGATAGAAGCTTACATTTTTCACTTTATTTGTATGTGTGTGTATGTGTGTGTGTGTGTGTGTGTGTGTGTATGTGTATGTGTGTGTCTGTTTTATTGTCCTTTTGATCTGTCTCTTCATTCAGGATGACTTTCCTGTAATTTAATTACTCTAATATGGAACTTTATTTTAGTTCCTAAAGTGACTAATATGGAAATATATTTTACATGATAGCATGTACATAGCCTATATGAGGCTGCTTACCATTCTCAGAAAAGGAGAAGGGAGAGGAGGAAAAATTTGGAGCTCAAAATCTTTTTTTTTTTATCAACAAGTTTTCAAAGATTTTATTTATTTTGTTTTACAATTTTACAATTTTCCCCCTAAACTTGCTTCTCTCTCCCCCCGCACAGAAGGCAATTTGCCAGTCTATACATTGTTTCCATGGTATACATTTATCTAAATGAGAGAAATAATATCTTTAAGGAAGAAAAATAAAGTATAAGAGATAGCAAAATTACATAATAAGATAATGGGTTTTTCTTCTAAATTGAAGGTAATAGTCTTTGGTCTTTGTTCAAACTCCACAATTCTTTCTCTGGTTTCCTCCATAAGTCTATCATATCTAGGTTTTCTAATAATCTATCTACCTCCTTAACTTCTTTCTTGTTTATTTTATGATTAGATTTATCTAAATCTGAGAGTGGGAGGTTGAGTCTCCCACTAATAGAGTTTTGCTGTCTATGTCTTCCTGTAATTCTTTCATCTTCTCCTCTAAGAATCTGGATGCTATCCCATTGGGTGCATACATATTCCGTATTGAAATCACTTTATTGTCTATAATATCTTTTAGGAGGATATAGTTTCCTTCCTTATAGCTTTTAACACTATCTGATTTTGCAGCTGCTTTGTCCAAGATAAAGATTGCTACCCCTGCTTTTTTCATTTCAGCTGAAGCAAAAAATATTTTGCTCCAACCTTTTACCTTTGCTCTATATGTATCTTTCTGCTTCAAATGAGTTTCTTGTAAGCAGCATATTGTAGGATTCTGGTTTTTAATCCACTCTAAGGGAGAGTGGAACTCAAAATCTTGTAAAAAATAAATGCTAAAAATTGTCTTGACATGTAATGGGGGGGAATAAAATACTATTTAAAAGGATAGCTAACATTTACATAAAGCTTATTATATACTAGGACCTTTACTAAGAATTTTAGAATATCTGTTTCATTTGATCTTCACAACAACCTTGGGAGGTAGGCACTATTACTACCTTCATTTTATAGATGAGCAAACTAAGGCAGACAATTGTGACTTATCCAGCTTAAAGTGAGTAAATATCAGAGACAGAATTTGAACCAGGTTCTTCTGACTCCAAGGGAACTCAATATCACACCATATTCCTTCTAGAATGGTAGACTGATAGTCATCTTTGGGATGTTTATATCTATATTACTTTTTTCAAACTCAAGGAACAAGGGTCCCCTCTTTAAAAGCTCCATGGTCTTGGAATCAACTAGGAGGAACAGAAATTTAACCTCTTTCTCCCAGGCTTTAATTCAGGCACTATCCAGAGGAAAGCCCTAGGAGAGTAGACATCAAGTGGAAATATTCATGGTGATCTTGAGTCATTACTTAAGGAAGTTAAATCATTCAGTACATGATCCCATTGGAGTCAATCCTCTTCATTTTAGGTCTGAATGGGACTTGAGAGTAAAATAAACACCCACAGTCTGTCAAGAGCAGAAATTCATGACATTTAAAAATGCAACCTTTATATGTGTATATATATATATATATATATATATATATACACATATATGTGTGTGTATGTGTGTGCATGTATATATAAAGTAAATTATATATAAAGTATATTATATAAATATAAAATTATATGTATAATATATACACATATATGTATACAAAATAATACTAGAAAATGTCCTTCTTTGTGCGCCATCACCCTAGCTATGTTATGCCTTAGGCAGTCCACCCACCTTGGCTACCTCTAATACTTGCTTTGTTTGTAGCTACATCTCCAGTTCACTCTCAACCTACTCTTTGTGGCTCTTCTAATCACTTCTCTTCAACAGTAGAACTGGTCATTCAGTGAAGGAATCTATTCCTTTTGCTTTTCTCTGTGCAGTGTTCTCCCTGAGGGGTCATTTCTCCTCCCCATCACCTGAACTTCTGCTCACCTTTTCTGTACAGAAACTTCAATGGAAACTCCCAGAACAGAAGGAGAAGGAATGGCAGTAGAAAGGGGAATAAGAATAGAGTCACAGACACAAGCACATTCACTCTAACACTGGCTTAGAAAATCTCTCTGAGTAGTTGAAAGAGATATAATGTGACTGAAACAGGGAAAAGAAAAAGAAAAGCCCAGGAACTGTTTCTAAACCTTCCCCAATAACTAACCTCTGACTTAATGACATCCCTAGTCTTAAGCAGAAATAATACAACTCATATTACTCAAGGAGTTACTCAAAAAACAAAATAGGTTGAAAATAGCTTTAAAAAGTGACAGTGCCTCAAGGAGAAATAAAGTCCACATTGTCATAATATAAAAACCCAAGTTTAAAAATATTTTTGCTTCAGAAATGAAAAAGGAAGGAAAAAACAAAGTGTATATATGCTTTTTTTCTTAACAAAGTGAATTATGAGCTACTGAGAACATTCCAGCATTTTAGAAGTGAAATAACTCATCCTGAAGCATGTGATTTTAGAGACATAGTGATAGGCCAACCTAAGTTCCTCTAAGATTCATCAAATTCTGAAAGGTTGAGTTAAGAAAGCAGCAAGACAAATTTCCAGTGAGCAGAGGAAGGGGGTTATAAGTAGACTGAGGAAAAGCTGGTAGATGTTGGTTCCTTAGGCTCAAGGACAGTGGGAGGGAGACTTTAGCATAAAGTATCTGAGCAGGTAGGAGTAGCATTTGAGTATCTTTTCAGCAAACAAAGTTTGATCTGAAGTTCCTACAACTTAAGGATTTTGTTTTGTCACATGGATGTTCACTCCTATTCTACATTAGAATAAAGGCAGAATTTTTAGATTGAACATAATGGAGAGTAATGTTAAGACCTGAAAAGGAGATCAACCTTTCTGACTCCATTTTATGGAGTAAACACTTCTCAGAATCTAAACTTCAACATTTACTTAAGTTTATATTGGTCTTGTTACTCCCCACCTCCATGCTTAACACTGTTGCTCAATTATTGACTCTTCTTGTCCCATTTGAGGTTTTCTTGGCAAAAATGCTGAAGTAGTTTGCCATTTCCTTCTCTAGCTCATTTTACAGATGAGGAAACTGAGACAAACAGTATAAAGTGACTTGCTCAGGGTCCCATAGCTAGTTAGGCTTGGGACTCGATTTGACCTCAGGTCCTCCTGATTCCAGACTAGGTGCTCTATCTACAATGCTACCTAACAACTTTTGCTTAACATTATATGATAAATTGTATCCTACCATTGTGCTGTATTAATACATAATAGGTTGAAAATAACTTTAAAAGGTTGCATACAAATTTGTGGAAACAGAGAATAATATTGATAATAGTTGAATTTTTAAAGTACATTACAGTTTGCAAAATGCTTTATCCATATCCCATTTGAGCCTTATAACAATCTCTGTGAAATGGGTCCTAGAGGTATGTATACAGATAGGGAAACTGAGATTCTGAAAAATTGTGTTTTCCTGTTTCATAGACACAGAGTCATCTTTTTAAAGTCATTCCACCTCTTGAACCTCAATACCCTCATCTGAAAGAAATTAAGAGGACAGACCGCCTAAAAGATCTCTAACTTTTTATTCATGGATCCCACTGGCATTCTGGTGAAGCCTATTGTCCCCTTCTCAAAAAAATGCCTTTAAATGTATATAGTACATAAGATTAAAAGAAAATGAATTTTATTTAAATAAAGATGTGATAGTTTTCCTTATACAAGTTCACAAACCTGTGGATATGATAATCTCTGAGGCCCCTTTTAGCTTTAGATCTGTGGTCCTATGAAAGGAGAGAGAGAGAGAGAGAGAGAGAGAGAGAGAGAGAGAGAGAGACAGACAGACAGACAGACAGACAGACAGACACAGACACAGAGAGAGAGACAGAGAGAGACAGACACAGAGACAGACACAGAGACAGAGACAGAGATAGACAAACACAGACACAGAGACAGAGACCCAGAGACACACACACACACACACACACACACACACACACACACACACACACACACAGAGAGACAGAGACAGAGACAGAGACACAGAGACATAGAGAGGCAGGGATGGAAAAACAGGAGAGAAAGAAATAGGGGGGCGGGAAAGAAAGAAAGGCAGAGACAGAGAGACAGAAAAACAAAGATAGAGAGAGAGAAGGAGAAAGGAAGACAGACAGACAACCCAGAGAGATAGAGACAGAAAGGGAAAGAGAGACACAGAAAGAAACAGAAAGACAGAGACAGAGACAGAGAGACAAAGACAAAAAGACAGAGAAAGAAGGAGGCAGAAAGAGAGAAAAAGACAGATACAGAAAGAGACAGAGAGACAGAGAAACAGAAACAGAGACAGAGGAGAAAGGGGGAGAGAGGGAGGGAGGGAAAGGAAAAAAGAAGAGAGACAAAAGAAGAAAGAGAGAGAGAGAGAGAGAGAGAGAGAGAGAGAGAGAGAGATAAAGGGAAAGACAGAGAGAGAGGCTTGCTTTACCATATAGGACAAATGTTGTGTCATTGCTGACATGGATGTGGAAACTAGAGAATGTACTTCTGAAAATGTGAGATGCATTTAAAACCCAAGCCTTCAAGTATGGGTTGCTTTTTTATGAAAAATGTGGCACAACAGTCTAAGCTCAGGACTGGGGATTGGGGAGCCCTGGAATTATAATCCTCACCTTCCTTCACACTAATGACTTTTTCTGTCACTGACATTCAGTTCTGCCATCTGTCATGTGGTCTTAGTCCTGCTGACAGAGCCTTTCTTGTAAAAATGCTCTAAAGATGAACAGAACTAAACATTATTATTATATTCTTAAATGACTCTTTACATACCACTCACACATACACACCCCAACAAAAATACTTTTAGAACAGAATATAAGGAAAAGGTTACATTTCTGTAGTGTTTTAAGGTTTACAAAGTGCTTTTCTGGTAATAACCCTTTAAAGTAAGTGGTGTAAGAATTTTACATTTACAAAATTGAGAATCTGAAAAGTTAAATGGCTTGGTTGAAGTCACCAAGCTCTCCTCAGAAACAAGATTTAAACAGTCCACCTGAATTAATTGCATCAAAATTAGCAAGTAAAGGGAAAAAAACAGATCAAAATATTCAGTCATTGCTTTTAGGATTGGCCATTTCCCAGACAACCAGTTCGGCTTATCTTCTTCAGGTGCCTCCTCTATGGATTCAGAGAACTAAGCTTTTTGGTCAATGACACATTTTGGATATAGGTCCCACTGTGTTCCCACTAAAGGATGAAGGAATGAGTCTTCCCAGAACATGAAACATGTTCCTATGCCTGGAGGAAGATAAACAGACTAAGCCTGAGCTAAAATAGTGAATGTTGCCTTCTCCAGAACTGGAAAGTCATTTGAGCAAACCCTCCAGGTTTAAAACTTGGGCCCCCAAAGTTCTCTTCACCAAATGCTTTGTGTCTTCACTGTAATACACTTATCTAAAATGATCACCAAATAAATGTCTTTGGACTTGTTTCACATTCCCATAAATGTCCCTATTTTCTTTTCTACTATAGCTTCTAAAGATAATAAGTATTTCTATTCACTATTCACAAGTGCTTCCAAGGCACTTGACCTATTCTCTCCTATCTTCTTCAGCAGATTGCCCCCCACTATCATCCCCTCTCTTCTTCATCAATCTCTCTTCCATGTATTCTTTCCTCACTTCCTACAAACATGTCTAAGTCTCCCACAGTCTTAAAATTTTTTACTATATCCTACTATCCATGCTAAAATATCATATTGCAGATCTCCTCCCTGTATTAGTGAAATACATGGAAAAAGCTAATTATACACATTTTCTTCACTTTTCCTCTTGTTTTCTTACTCTGCAATGGGTCTTCCTACCTTATTCCTCAGCTGAAAAATACTCATTTCAAAGTTATCAATGATTCCTTAATTGGAAAGTCAAATAGTCTTTTGTTAGTATCCATATTATTTGATTTCTCTGCATCATTTGACACAATTGATCACAAATTCTTCTCAGATAATCTCTCTTCTCATGGTCTCTTAGTTCTCCCCCTACCTGTTTAACCACTTTTTCTCAGTCTTCTTTGAGGGAGTTTATCCATGTTCCACTCACTAATTGTTTGTAATCATCAAGGCTTTGACCTAGGCTCCCCTCTACACTCTTACCTGATGTTTGTCCTTCATTTTCAAAGAAGACCTCAACATCAGGGAGGAGATACCATGACAAGCACATGAATTGGATCTGAGTGAAGGGGATGCTGTGTTAAATCACTAGCCTCACTTTCTCTTCCAGAGCCATCTGGTTCCAATGACCAGATAAGGATCAGGGTGACTGTAGATGGCCTGGATGTGGGGCAATCGGGGTTAAATGACTTGCCCAAGGTCACACAGCTAGTAAGTGGCAAGTATCTGAGGCTGGATTTGAACTCCCATTCACCTGACTCCAAGACTAGTGCTCTATCCACTGCACCACCTAGCTGCCCTTCTCACCTGGTAAGCTCATCAGTTCCCCTTGGTTCAATGATCAAGTCTAAGCAATACTTACAGATCTCTATATCCAGCCCTAGTCTCTCTCCTGAGTGTCATTTCTTATTTCAAACACATGTCCAAAATAGAACATGCTATTTTTCCTCTCAGTTCCACCAAACTCCTAAACTTTACCGTGATTGTCAATGACATATAACCCTTCAACTCATCTAAGTTGATATCTTGGTATCAAATTTAATTCCTCATTCTAACTTACCAATTAGTTGTCAAATCTCATTTTCTTCTCCACAATATTCATCTCTTGTACACATCCCCTTCTCTTAACTTACACAAACACAACCTTATTCAAACTATCATCAGCTCTTGCCAGGAGTCCTACAATAGACTCCAAAATGCTCCCTTGACACATCTCTTTCCTTTCCAATGCATTCCCCACCCCTAGCTTTGTGGTGTTCTTAATTTATGGAACTGATAATATCATTTTTCAACTTCATATTACTTCTCTATGAACTCAGAACATATTGTCCTAGGTTTGGGAGAAATGTTTGATGCCAATCTTTATTGTTATACCTTCCTGATAAATGCATTTAAAAAAAAACTAGTGTAACTGGTTGATTTTTACTGAGCGTATTGATGGGGCCTCAAGAGCAGTGGTACAAGAAACTCAGGACCTCAAGGCTATTCCTCTAGAACACTAAGCCTTCCTCTGAAGAACTCTTTCAGTGGGAGTGAAAGTTGTTAGGGTACTGATCCTGTGGGAATGTTATGTTGTAACTTGTGTACATTATTTTTTAATTTTTATTTTTAAAAGTTTTATTTTTTATTGTGTTTTTAATTTAATTTATTTTTTCCAATTAAATGTAAAGATAGTTTTCAACATTGATTTTTTTTTAATATTTTGAGCTCCACATTTTTCTGGCTCCCTCCCTTTCCTTCCTGTTCCCCATGACAGCAAGTAATCTGATATAGATTATATACCTTGTGTATATTATATTATCTTCTTGAATAGGTATAGTCATGAAATCAAAATCACAGAAACAAGAAGTACCTAAAAGGTAACATAGCTAAAAAGGAACCCTCTTTTATAAGTTCTGCAACAAACAGTCATCCAGGTTCTTCTGGAAGATTTCTAATGTAGGAGACACCATTAATTTCTACATTAAATAATTTGGGGATAGTCCTAAATGGCAGGCATTTTTTTCCTGACTTCAAGATAAATCTGCTTTGTAATTTTGATTCATTCCTCATAGTTCATTCTTCTAGGATTTAGCAGGAAAATTCTTAGTCTTCATGATAGTTTAAAAATTTAGGAAAAAAAACTGTCTCTGACCCTAATTCTTCACTTCTCCAGGTTAAATATTCCAATGTCCTTTGAACATTACTTGTCATAAATTAAAGGCTCCTTACCATCTGAATTATCCTCCTAATGATACACCCCAGTTTGCCTCTATCTTCCCTAAATGGACCAGAAATTCAGACTTATTTACTTTTGCATTTTCACAAAGATGAGTGTGAGAGCAAACCTCAATGAATGGATTTTTTTTTATTAAATTGCATTGAATTATCACTTCTACTTTGAAACTCATTCCCATCAAATTTTGAGTCTTTCAAGTACTTACATTTTTAATGCTTGTAGATATCAGGGAGCAAAATGCCTTGTCTCAGATTAAATGTGTGTGTGTGTGTGTGTGTGTGTGTGTGTGTGTGTGTGTGTGTGTGAAGGTGGCCTTCTCCTTCCCTTCAAACACATGTCTAAGCCCTAAAGAAGATATAGTCTTGGTCTTTTGGGGTTGTTAAGAAAAGAAGTAATGGGGCCTGGTTGGCCCAAAAGAATATTCCCTTCCCCTTCCCATTTTCTTCCCCTTCTATGCATGTGCTCTAAGATTCCCAGAAGCTAAGGATCCAGTGGTCATTCTCATTGCCCTTTGGCCTTTTCCTCTGCTCTGTATAATCACTAGATTGAGTCTGTTGCTTGTCTTGTCTCATGTGGCATCTTCCCCCTTTCTCCCAGGATGGAGAACATGCAATCCATCCTGATCCCCTCCCTCCATCTCCCAGGAGGTAGTCAATAGTCTCAATCAAGATTCAGAATTAAGATTCCTCTCATCCTCCAGAATCCAAACTCCCCAGCAGGGGGATGCTGGGGATTACTTCAGCTTCCAGGACTGGCACCATGACAATATGGAAAGGGACCTTCATCTATTAAGAAATTGGGCTATGTACATAATGATAGTTTTTACTGAATGATATCAGGAAAAAGAGGAGGGAAAGAGAAGGGAATGATCATTTGCATAGTACCTGTGCCAGATCTTGGGCTAAGTCCTCCAATTCAAAACTACAATTTTGTGAGGCAGGGGTTATTATTGTCACCATTTTATAGGTGAGTTCTAAGTATAAGCTAAAGTCATAAAGTCACAAAAGCAAACAGAGGTTAAATGACTTGCTAAGGATCGGACCCTGAGCAAGTTACAGACCTTAATTCAAATCCTAGGTGACCTTGACACAGCTAGTAAGCATCTAAAACTGAATCTGAACTCAAGCTTTCCTGATTCCAGGCCCAGAAGTCTATCTGTTTACCTATGTTGATATTCAGTTGTTCCAGTCATGTTCAACTCTTCATGATCCCATTTGGGTTTTTCTAGGCAAAGACACTGGATCCTTTTCCAACTCATTTTACAAATGAGGAAATTAAAACAAATGGGGGAGGGGGTGGGAGAGGGGGAGGGGAGGGGAGGGGAGGAGAGGGAGAGGGAGAGGGAGAGGGAGAGGGAGAGGGAGAGGGAGAGGGAGAGGGAGAGGGAGAGGGAGAGGGAGAGGGAGAGGGAGAGGGAGAGGGAGAGGGAGAGGGAGAGGGAGAGGGAGAGATAGAAATAGAGAGGCAGAGAGACAGACAGAGAAGCAAAGACAGAGACAGAGATAAATACAGACAGAAACAGAAAGAGAGAGGAAGAGGGAGGGAAGAAAGAAGAAAGGGAGAAACTATGTGTGAGAACATGTATTAAACATCTATTCCATCTGAGTATTTTAGATGAGGGAGTATGATAAGAAAAAAGAATGAAGAAAAAATTTGAAGGGCCATATTTGCAGCCACATGCCCCTGTAACATTTTCCACAGATCAATACATATTTATTGGCCTGGGCCTTTTCTTTTGTCCCTTTCCTCATTTCTTCTCACTCCCCCCCCCCATTTTAAAATAGCCCTCTTTCTTAGAAAATAAAAGCAGCCTCATTTCATTCCTACAATATACAAGTTTTAAAACAAAGTTCCTACATTTTAGCCACAGTCAATGAAAGCATTTTATTTTATTCTAACAACAACCTCCAATAAATTCTAAGCCACTGAAAGAGAAATGTGTGCTCTGGATTCATGAAATGTTTTAAAAGTTGTCTGGAGAGTCCCATAGAAGGCTGTTAGGGCCCTAGGACCTGACTTCTGGTAATTGGTCTAAGATTCAACCTCCCCAAACAGAACCCTAATAAAGTAGCTATTTTTCAACAATTGCATTTTAAGGGGGAAAAAAGGCAATTGCCAAGAGACAGGTTCTCCAATAGACAACAGATCTAGGAGGACTCTCTAATTGTTGTTTGCCAAGAAATATTTGTATAAGCTGTAGAGAGTTTCATTGCCCCCACCTCCTTCTTTAAGAATGACTTGAGGGGGGAGGCTAGGTGGATAAAGCACTGGCCTTGGAGTCAGGAGTACCTGGGTTCAAATCCGGTCTCAGACTCAGACATTTAATAATGACCTAGCTGTGTGGCCTTGGGCAAGCCACTTAACCCCATTTGCCTTGCAAAAACCTAAAAAACAAAACAAAAAAAAAAGAATGACTTGAAAACCCCTTGATTTGTCTTTAACTTCCTTGGACCAAAATAATACATCTAATTCTGAAAACAAAATAATGATCTTAGATGGAGTTATTTTAAATCAGATGCAGTTGTCATTCTATATTGATAAGATTTGCTCTTCATTATCATATGCAGTCCATCATTTATATGCAGATAACACTATCATTGATGGTAGTAGATTATGCTGGGAGAAAGCTTAATATTATCTTCAAGCTGATTTAAATGAGCTTTAAGATCTGTCTGGCACAATCTAAATTACTGGTAAATATTAATGAAGCCAGATCTTCAGTTTTTGGCTCAAAACAAAAAGTTGGAGGAGTTGAACAATTGGTAATCAACCTGACCTTGAAGATACTAGGCAAATATCAAATATCATTGGTTTGTTTGGACATTATTTCTCTACTTGTGACTGATGAGATGTCTGATTATCACTGAAAGATAAAGCCCCACTTCATTTTCAAGCACAGGTAGAATAGTACAGTTCGGATTTTTTCTTTTAATATTTCTTTTCATCTTCCCCAAGTTCCATTATGTTCCTTGGGTTTGTTGGGTTCATTTATCTGAATGGTGCTCAACATTTGCTAGCCAAGTTAAAGATGCTTTATCCTTTTATCTGGACAGATTTTGCCTTGAATTATACATCTCATAAACATTACCATCTGTCATCTTTTAAACAATCAACTCAAAATTACAAGACTCTCAGCATTTTGTTATTATTCTATTTCCCTCACATCACCACCCCTCGACTTCAGATCATTTAGTGTTTTTCTTGAGTCACCCATGTTTCTGAACACAAATTAGTAAATAAGAAAACCAGAATCAATGCAGATAGGACCCAACCTTTAATATAATATACAGTAGTATATAGAGCTATCTCCTTGGGACTGTGGGGAAAGTACATGAATGTTCTTTAAATGGAAAAACTTCCTCTATCATGTGGATGACATTCTCTGACCCCTAAATGGCTCACTAAAAGGTTGGGGCCTCCTTCTGCAAACAAGACGGAAACTCCAGTGATATGCCACAGATGCTGCAGCTGGGGCAATAACATTTCCATTTCCTTGAAATGAAGGCTCCATTTCTCTGGAGAGAAAAAGAGTGCTCATAGGAAGTGGTTCTATCTCCTCCATGAAATGCTGCTCACCAAATCTTGCTGATAGAGATAATTCCACTCTTCCACAAAGCAGTGTCCTTCATCCAGAAACTGGAAAGACTGCTCTGAAAGAGGCATGGTGATGCTGGAAAAGAAAACTGGAAGAATGTTCATTGAGTAGATGATATTTTGCATTGCTGTTCTCTGATTCTATAACTGCCTAACTCTGAGTGGCTACCTCAAGATATCTGTTATACTGAGGCATCTCTCAATCATGATGGTACTGATTAATTGACATTGCCTCTTAATGAGGACAATGATTCTATTTATCTGGAAATTCTTCAGGATGTTCAGTAATTCACAGGCTATATAGATATTGTAAATATACATAAGTGTGTTTTTTATAAATAGTAGAGCATAGAGTATACACACATATATACACAAGTAGAAGGATAACATAGAATGAGGTTTCTTAACTTTTTTGTGACATGGATACCTTTGGCAGTCTGGTGAAATCTATGAAATCTTTTTAGACTAATGTTTTTAAATCTATAGAATAAATAAGATTACCAAAGAAACCAATTATATCAAGATATTATAACTATACCCAAAGGGTTATAATACTGTGCATAACTTCTGACCTAGTATTACCATTACCCAAAAAGGTAAAAGAAAAAGGAAAAGGATGCCTATGTATAAAAATAGTTATAGCAGATTTTTAGTTGTGTGTGTGTGTGTGTGTGTGTGTGTGTTAGCAAAGAATCAGAAACTGAGAGAATGCCCTTCAATTGAGAAATTGCTGAATAAGTTATGGTATGAGCATGAAATGGGATACTATTGTGCTATAAGAAATGATGAAGTGGATGGTTTCATAAAAAATCTGGGAAGATATATGAATTTATGCAAAGTGAAGTGAGTAGCACTAGGAGAACAAGACACACAATATTGTAAAGATAATCAACTATGAAAGACTTAGTAACTCTGATCAATACAATAATCCCCCATAACTCATAAAGACTCATGATGAAATTGGTATCTACCTACAGATAGGGAACTACAGTTTGCAGCATACTTTCCTTTATTTTTTTTTATTTTTCCCCCCCTTAGAACATGGCTAATCTAGATATATGTTTCACATGACTTTGAGAGAGAATTTCAAACTGAGAATATGTGTATACATACACATATACAAACATATGTATGTGTACATATATATAAAATTATGCATCTATTTTTTTAAAAAAGGAAGGAGAAATGAAGAGAGCAATGATAAAGATACAGAGACATTTTGAAGTGACTATAGATTAATCAGAAGATATCAAAAATATTGAATCGATCCTTCAAAACAAATTAGAATCCAAATTTTTAAAACAACAATTATCTATATGTTGTTTTTTGCTAGACAATGGGATTTAGTGACTTGCCCAAGGTCTCACAGCTAGGTAATTATTAAGTATCTGAGATCAGATTTGAACCCAGGTTTTCCTAACTCTAGGGCCAGTGCTCTATCCATTGCACCACCTAGCTGCCCCTAGCAACATGTTTTTAAAAAGTTCATAGACTCTAGGTTAAGAACCTCTCCCATACCCAAGTTATAACAAGTCAAAGGATATGGAAAGGCAATCCTCAAATGAAGAAATTAAAGCTATCTATAGTCATATGAAAAAAATGCTCTAAAGCATTATTGATTAGAGAAATGCAAATTAAAACAATTCTGAGTTACCATCTCTCACCCATCAGACTGACCAATATGACAAAAAAAGAAATTGGTCA
The DNA here is from genome assembly GCF_037893015.1 of Macrotis lagotis. NCBI lineage: Eukaryota > Metazoa > Chordata > Mammalia > Peramelemorphia > Peramelidae > Macrotis > Macrotis lagotis. The sequence goes on along the minus strand of NC_133660.1, from coordinate 115,795,996 downwards.
ATGTTGGAGGGATGTGGGAAAATTGGGACACTATGCATTGTTGGTGGAATTGAAAACTGACCCAACCTTTCTGGAGAGCAATTTGGAATTATGCCCAAAGGGTAAAAAAATATGTGCATATCATTTGATACAGCAATATCACTACTAGGCTTGTATCCAAAAGAAATCACAAAAAAAGGTTAAAAATTCATAAATACAAAAAATATTTATAGCAACTCTTTTTGTAGTGGCAAAGAATTGGAATTTAAGGGGATGCCTGTCAATTGGAGAATAGCTGAAAAAACTGTAGTATATTAATGTGATGGAGTACTATTATTCTATAAGAAATCATGAGGGATGAGACTTCAGAATAGCCTGAAAAGACTTGCATGAACTAATGTTGAATGAAATGACCAGAACCAGAAGAACATTATACACACTAACAGCAAAATTGGGGTGATGATCAGCTATGATGGATTTATACATTTCAGCAGTACAATAATCAAAGACAGTTCTAAAAGACTTGTGACAGAAAATACCATCCATATCCAGAGAAGGAATTGTGGAGATTAAATGAAGACCAAAGCTTACAATCTTCAATTTTTAAAAATTATCTTATTTATTAGTTTTTTCTAATATTTTTCCCTCATTTTGGTTTTATTCTTTTTTTACAACATTATTCATATGAATTTATGTTTAGCGTAGCTATACTTGTATAGTCTGTGTTAGATTTCTTTCTGTCAGGGGAAGGAGGGAGGGAAGGAAGAGAGGAAGAAAAATGTGAAACTCAAATGTTGAAAACTACCAGTGGGTAGTATACAGTTGGAAAAATGAAAAATAAGAACCCCCTACCACAGAAAGTAGTTATAGTGCAAGAAGATTTGCAATAAAAGGAAAGGGAATAAAAGAGAATATACATATATATATATATATATATATATATATATATATATATATATATATGCCAAGAACTTTTTACAAATAATATGTTTTTAAAAATATTACCTGATTTGATCCTCACAACAATCCTTTGAGACAGATGCTATTAATCTCCTTTTATAATTGAGGAAAGTGAGGCTTAAATGACATGCCCAGGATCACATGAATGAGGTCAAATTTGAACTCAGGTCTTCCCAACTCTAGGCCCAGTTCTCTTCCCATGTATCTCAAGCTGCCTCATAGAAATTTAATCACAAAGGACCAAAAAATACTAGATCAAAAAAATTCATGGACTCTAATATCTATTTTTTTAAAAGTGCAAGAAATCAGTAAGCATAGAGGATTACAATTGGCTTAAAATTAACAAAATTTAAATGAAAAATAAAATTATTATTAGAGTATAATACAGTGTACCTGTAGAGAAAGAAGAGATTAATGAGTAGTTAATTCAGAAGCCTTATGTAGAGACAAGAGGATGAACTTTAATTATTAACCTTCAAAAAAGCAGAGTCACTAATAATTTCTTCACTTAATTTAATGATATTTTTTCATCAAAAAGTGGAGAAACCAAATTCCACCCCCTGGAGTCAACAAGGGGAACTGCTATTTTGAGCCTTAATATCACCGAGGGGGAAGCATTTGTTGGAATGAAAATGAAGGCATCTGGGAGGGAAGTAAGCACTTTGTTAGAGACAGCTCTAATACTGATACTCTATTAGTTTAGGTATAATGTTAGGATGAAATGAGATATTGCTGGTCATCAATTAATTAACAAAAGGAGAATAATTTTGCCCTAGAATAGTGAGGATATTCAGCAAAGATATACTGGTGCTTAGCTTCTCTGTAACTGGGTCTACTCATTTTCAAATGCAAACACAAGTATTTAGCAGGGCAGGATAGTTTACCTGGGCAGGATATTAGCATATGTGGTTTTTCAGAATTCCATCTAAATCAGAGGCTCCTTACTGCAACTACAAGGGACATTTCATATTTTAAGTCAACCAAGAAGCTACATCAGTGAGACAGGGCCAATTAGGGCCTGGGACCACTTTGTCCAATCCCTGTCATAGGAGAGAAGGAGGAAACATGGTCCTAACCTATGTTGTGATGTAGCAATGAAAGGTATTAATCTTATCACATAAGCCTATTTTCAGTTTTGTAATAGAAAAGGAAAGGAAAGTGAAGCGTAGTCTGACATGAATCCTAGACTTCAGGAGAAAAGATTTCAAAGGGTTCAGAATAAGGATAAGTAAAATCCCAAGGACTAAAATTCTACAAAGACAGACTACAAGGAATGAGAATTTCTCTAGGATGAAATTCCAAAGACAGAAAGAGAAATTATTTCAGCGAGGGGAAAAAAAAAGACTTGTCTAAATAGACTAATGTGGCTAGGCAGAATTCATCAACCAACTTAGATTTTAATTGGAATTAAAGACAGGGAATAGGAGGTGGATAATCATAGCAGGAATTAGAACAGTGTCCAAAATGGTTATGTTCAAAAGGAGCTCACAGTGGTTGGAGGAGTTAAGGACAACAAAATGTTTGCTTGGAAGGGTGATTAAAGCTACAAAGGAAAATGAATCAAAGGAAGAAAAAGATGACTGCTTGGGAGCAGATTCAACAATGATAACTAATGTCAAAGAGAACACAGATCTTTTAAATTTATATTTACTTCTGCTTTTCTATTGAGGCAAAAAAATCTCAGGTTTGGAAAATACAGGAAAAACATGGAAAATTAGGGTTTAAATTCAAGATAAGTAGGAAATCGAATACTGTACACCGATTTAAGTGAAGTGAGCAGAACCAGGAGAATATCGAACATAGTAGCAGCAATACTATATATAATGACCAACTATGTATGACTTAGCTATTCTCAGCAATACAATGTTCCAAAATGATTCAAAGAATTTAGGATGAAAAATTCTATCCCTCTCCAGAGAATAACTAATGGAGTCTGAATGTAGATTGAAGCCTATTTTTTAAAACATTTTTTTAATCATTCTAATCTTTTTGTTTTGTGTTGCCTTTTGCAAAATGGCTAAACAGAAATACTGCACATGTATAATATATATATCAAACTGCTTGCCTTCTTAAGGAGAGTAGTGACAAGGGAAGGATGGAGAAAATTTGGAACTAAAATTTATTAAATGATGTGAAAATTTCTTCTTGACATGTAATTGAGAAAAAATAAAAATTAAATGTAAAAAATAGAGTACCTAATAGACCTTGATGAATTTGAGGTACCTAATCCAGAAAAACTACATCTCAGAATTATAAAAGAACTGGAAGGTGTAATTTCTGTATCACTGTTGCTGATATATTTTTTGAAAATAAAAATCATGGAAAATGTGAAAGAAGTCTTAAGACAGGAAAGGAGCAAATGCTTTCCCCATTTCCAAAAAAGGAAAAGAGAGAGGAGTCTGGAAACTATGTACTGCTGATCTTAACTTTGATTCCTGGAAACATTCTAGAATATATCATTAAAGAGATGATTTAGTGGACTGTAAGCTCAATGTGAGTCATCAGTTTGACATGGCAGCCAACAAATTCTAAATCTATCCTAAGCTACATTAAAAGCAGGTCAAGTAAGGTCTAAGTTCTACTATACCTTGCCATGGTTAGGTCATATCTGTGATACCATAGTCAATACTGGGCATTTCCTTTTTTACAAAGACATAAACAGACTTACATGTATCCAGAAAAGGGTAAATAGGATGGTAGAAGAATGAGAAGACATGCTGTACAAGGACTGGGTGAAGGAACTGGGAATGTTTAGCCTGGAGAAGATTTAGATGTGACATGAATGTTGTCTTCAAGTATTTGAAAAACTGACATGAAAGAAGGATTAGACTCAATTTTGGGAGGAGATCCAGGGACAGCAGAATTCACACACAAAAAAACCAACAACATCAATTTATGTTGGATGTTGGCAAAAACTTCACAACAATTGCATCTATCCACAATCAGAGAGAGTGTGTAATCCTCCTTGATAGAAATATCTAAACAAGGAAAGAATGACAACTTGCTGAAGTTTTGGAAGGGGGCTCTTGATTGGATTCAGTGGCCTCTGGAGTCTTTTTAACTTGAGACTCTGAAGTTCCCTACAGCTCCCTTTTTTGCTGGGAAGAGAGTCAGATACCAGCACATTGGAAAATTGGGGGGGGGGGGCAAGAAATAGTAGAATAGGGGCAGCTAGGTGGCACAGTGGATAGAGCATTAGCCCTGGAGTCAGGAGTACCTGAGTTCAAGTCCAGACTCAGACACTTAATAATTACCTAGCTGTGTGGCCTTGGGTAAGCCGCCTTGCAAAAAACATTAAAAAAAAAAAGTAGTAGAATAAAAGACCTGGATAGTGGGGTAAGAATTCACCAATTGACTAAAAAAAACTACTGGGAAATTTGGAAAGCAGTTTAACAGAAATTAGGCATAAATCAACCTCACACCATAGACTCCAAATAGATACATGGTGTAGACATATAATATCACAAATTAGAAGAACAAATTAAAAATGACCTTTCAGATCTGTAGATAGAGGAAAGGCTTTTGACTAAACAAGTGATAGAGAGGATCATAAAAAATAGATTAGATAATTTTCATTACATAAAATGTAAAAGTTTTTGCACAAATGTCAAATATATTTAAAATTAGAAGAGAAACTGATAACTGGGAAAAATCTTTGCAGCAACTTTTTCTGATAAGGGTGTAAGATATATAAATAATTCAAATTTCTAAAATTTATTCCCCTATAGATAAATGGTCAAAAGATATCAGCAAGCAGACTTTAAAGAGAGAAAGCCAAGCTATTAGCAACATATGAAAAAAATGTTCTAAGACATTAATAACTAGTGAAATGGAAACTAAAGCAACTCTAACATTCACCTTCATCAGAATGATATAGATAACAAGAAAGGGAAATGAGAAATGAAGTATCTGTGGGAAAATAGCTACAGTAGTACATTGCCAGTAGATCTATGAATTGGACCAGCCATTCCAGAAAGCAATTTTTAGCTTTGCCCAATATTTTATCAAACTGTCCATACCCTTTAACTTAGCTGTATCCATTACTAGGTCTATACCCCCAAAGAGTTGAAAAAAAGAAGATAGGGTCTCATACGTACAAAAATATTGCCAAAACAAACAGCAGCAACAACAAAACCCAAGAAATTAAGGTAATCCCTTGCTATTAGGAAATGACTATACAGATTATAATGGGCAGCTAGTTGTGGTACAATGAATAAAATGCCAGGGCAGGAGTCAGGAAAACTCATTTTCTTGAGTTCAAATCTTGCTAGCTGTGTGACCTCTATGCTTCAGTTTCCTCATCCTCATCAGCTGGAGGAGTAAATGGCAAATCACTCCAGTATCTTTGCCTACAAAACCTCAAATGTATTATAAGAATTTTATTTTTATTTTTATTGTTCAGTTTGAGGTGACAGATTTATTGTTTAATTTGGAGGGGGAGAAAGATAATATTTGTAAAAATAATTTTTTTTTATTTTAAAAAAGTAGGGGGCAGCTAGGTGGTGCAGTGGATAGAGCACTGGCCCTGGAGTCAGGAGTACTGAGTTCAAATCCAGCCTCAGATACTTTCTAATTACCTAGCTGTGTGACCTTGGGCAAGCCACGCAACCCCATTGCCTTGCAAAAAAAAACTAAAAACAATTTTTTTTAAAGTAGTGGAAATTCTTGAAGGAAGTTCAATAACCTTCCTTTTTCCATCCACCCATCCCCACTAAATACCAACCTGTAGAAGAAAAGGAAGAGCTCAAGGGCCTAGGAAAGAGGTTGGAGCAGAGCTGTCAAATTCCTGGTCAGAGAATCTTGTAGTCTACCAGACTCCTAGGTGCTTTCCAAATCAGATTAAAATATAATTGGGAAATATTTTATAAAATAAAGCTAGAGCAAAGCATAGATGATATTAATATGTGATTTTCTATTTTTTTCATGTTTTCTAATTTGGATTCTATAGGAATTCTTATGTAGGGCTTCATGGCTCTCTTTTCTATTTGAGTATGAAAGGACTCAGGGAAGGTTCTTGATTCAAGACAATGACCTCTGAAGTTCTAGATCTCTGATCTAGAGAAGCTTCAAAAGACAGAATATTGAAAATAGATGGGATATTAAAGGAAATATAGTCTAACATCCTTATTTAATGATGATAAAATATAGCTTAGAGCACATTTCCATAATCAACCCTCAATGCCATGGACTTGTGAGGGAGGCCTGTTACAAATTGTCACTTTATAAATTTGAACTTTTCTTCTTTTCTTCTCATCTTCATGGGACCAAGTATTTTCAGACTCCTTTAAAAAGTGCTAAAATAAATAAGCGAAATTGGGGGAGGGGTACAATGAGAAAAATGCCAAGGAGAATTTTTCCCTTTATTAGGACTTAAATATAAAATCCTCTGCTTCCCTCTCATAGGTTTCCCATCTTGTTATAATTTGTACCCTTCATGTATACTTAGATCCAGAAACACTGGTTTCCTTGCTGTATCCTGCCTAAAATACTCCATCTTTGGACTCTGGACATTTTCCCTGGCTGTTCTCCATGCATGAAATGATCTTCTTCATCATCTCTGCCTCTTGACTTTACCATCTTGCTTCTAATCCAAACCAAAATTCCATCTTCTATTGGAAGCCTTTCTCAATCCTTCTTAATGCTAGTACCTTTCTACTAGATTATCTCTAATTTATCCTGTATGAATTTTCTTTGTACATAGTTGTTTGCATGGTGTTTCTTCAGTTAAACTATAAACTCCTTGAGAATAATAATTACCATTTGCCTTTGTATTTCTAGTGTTTAACACAATGATTAGCACATTTGTTGTTCAGTCATTTTTCAATTGTCTAAAACTTTGTGACTCCATTTGGTATTTTTTTAGCAAAGATACTGAAGGGATTTGCCATTTTCTTCTCCAGTTCATTTTACAGATGAGGAAATTGAGGCAAACAGTGACTTGCCCAGGATCATAACAGCTAATAAGTATCTGAGCTTGGATTTGAACTTAGGAAGATGAGTCTTCCTGACTCCAAGAATTCTATTACTGTACTATAGTAGACACTTAACAAATGTTTATTGATTGACTGACTGACTGTCCAGGTATATATACACCAGTGTAACATTCCAAGACATATAAGTTTACAAGACACTTTCCAACCCTTGGAAATATCCTTCCCTACATCATCAAAAGTAGGTTCTGTACCAACCTGTCATTTGCCTTTATGTTGATGCCAAATCTTCCTTATCGGAAGAAATTACTGCATTTCCTGAGTTCCCTAGTAAGACAACACTTCTGGAAAAAATAACCCAGGAGAGAAGTAAAGGTCAAATATTTCCTAGACACTGTCGCAGAAGATGAGATGCTTTGGCAGCACTGCTGCTTCTGCAGAGTTTAAAGTCAAAATCTATTGAATGTGTACTTGCTGATTGCCCAATGCCAACAAATAATGGCCTTTGAATACCTGGAAAACATTCTCATATTCTTCCCTAGGGAGTATAATTCTTTACTAGATGCAGACTACCTCCTATCTATTATTGCCGGGCAGAAACCAGAATCACTTCCTCCATCCATGCTCCCCCAGAGACCTTTAAGCATATTCAGTTTTAGGGATGTCAAAGTCATCACTAATGTAGTACAGTAGAATGTACATGGAATTCAAATCCTAAGTCTATAACTAATTATCTGCGTGACCTTGGGTAAGTCACCTCATCACACCTGCCTTACCTGGCAAGTAAGCAAATGACCCCTACAGTTGCTTTCTTGGTCTAAGTCTCTCTCTGGACCTATGTGATCTGGTTCTCCTCAGTCTTGCTTCCCCTTGGGGTTGCTAGCATTTCCATCTCTTCACCTTTCCCATAAATGGAGGTAATACAATGAGAATGCAGTGCCTTGATTTTTTTTACATTCTTTCAGTTTGGGAGTTTGACTAGATCCTGGCACAGTGTCTAAAACTGGGGGGATTATTTCAGGGGAGGTGGTATTATTTTTTATATAGTGCCCAAGAAATCTCCTGTGTCTCATAGGCATTTGGAAATAAGTTTCACAGTCTATAAAAACACTTTGTAAAACCAGGAAAATTGATCTGCCTGCTGGGTAAGCACAAACACTACAGGGGCATAACTCTGTTGACCCTTGTGTTTGTGGAGAGGTCTTATTGATGAGGTGTGCCCAGGCTGGGTTTTAATTAATGCTTTCACAAAACATTGATTTTATAGACCTAAGCTCATGAGTATTGACTCTGAACAGTGGCAGGTCATATGGAAAGGGTAAATGGTTTAGATTTTCACAAAGCAGAGGTGGGATGTCTGTGGCACAAACATGAAATGAGTTGGGGGCATCTTTCAGCTTGAACTTCTGCCTCACTTTTAACCTCCCTAATATTGAGACATGCTACCCGATTCATTAGCAACTCCACAGGTTATAAGTTCCTGGCAAAACAACTGCTTTTTTTCCTTTTCGATGGTGCTGAGTCTCGTGGAGCTTGCAGGCTAGTGGAAAGAATCCTTTGACTTAGAGATCTGGGTTCAATTCCCTACTCTGCAACTTGCTATGGCTAGACACAACAATAACTAGCATTTATATACCTCTTCAACAATTGTAAAATGCCTTCACAAATGTCTCATTTGTTTCTCATTTGAACCATGGGAGGTACGTGGTATATTATGCCCATTTTACAGTTGAGGAAACTGAGGCAAATAGAGGTTTGATGACTTGTCCAAGTCACATAGCTAGTAAGACTGGATTTGACTCAAGTCTTCCAGATTCCAAGCCCACTGAGCCATGAATAGTTGAGGGATCTCTTACAGCAGAGATTTAGGATTATTTTTTTTATTTTTTTAGATTTTCAAGGCAATGGGGTTAAGTGGCATGCCCAAGGCATGGATTTGAACTCAGGTACTCCTGACTCCAAGGCCAGTGCTCTTATCCACTGCGCCACCTAGCCTCCCCAGAGATTTAGGATTAAAGAAACCATTGCTGTTCGGTCATTTTTCAGTCATATCCAACTCTCCATGACCCCATTTGGAAGTGGAATAGTTTGCCATTTCCTTCTTCAGTTCATTTTACAAATTTGAGAACTGAAGCAAACAGATCAAGGGTCACACAGCTAGTGCATGAAGATGAATTTGAACTCAGGTAAATGAGTCTTCCTGACTCCACTGCTCCACCTAGCCAAGGTCATTTGGTCCAATTCCCTGTATCTTACAGATGAGGAAAATCCAATCAAGAAATTAAGTGACTTTCCCAAGTTCACACATGTAACAAGATATATAGACAGCTGACCTCAAAACCAGGAAAACCTGGGGTCAGGTCCTTCTTCTGACACTAGCTACATGACCCTGCAAGTCACATAACTTCTTAGGGCTCTAAGAAAATGTCAAATGACTTTAATGACTTTAATCCTGATTAGCAAATTGGGATCTATTCCATTGAGATCTATCTATCTTCCTGTCTGGACAGGCTAATGTTTTCTGTTCTTCAAGGCTGGAATTGATTAGAGGATTTCCATTTTTCCATCTTGTATTCAGGGTGGATGCTTTCTTAGTATGGCAGCAGAGTAGCAAAGTAGGGAATGATAGGTGACTTCCTCCATCATATCACTGCCTCCCTGGAGCAGTATTTCACCAAAGAGGAGAATAAAGTCTTAGGCTGATCCTTGAAGCATCTAAATGTTTCATCTTCTCTGTATAAATGTCCTAGTCTTGTGTCATCATGTTGGGGATTAGTGATCACCGGAAAAATATCATCATCACTGACATTTGGGTAGCACTTTACAGCTTACAAAGCTTGCTGCTTTGTAGACAGTAAAGACATTAGTGTCTTCATTTGACAAGGGAAGCAAATTGAATTTGGGAGAGATTTTGTGATTTGTTCACAGCCACATGATGAAGAGGTAGCAAAGGAAAGATGGAAACCCCCGGTCTTCAAAATCTAAAATCCACTCTTTCCATTATAGGAAGGCTACCACCATGGGCAGTTTTGACCCATGAATCTGTGCTATGGGGAATGATCCCAAGGGAAAGAATTATATCAAGAAGATAGAGTTGCATTTAGGAGGCAATGTGGTGTCAGAAGAAAACTCTTGACTGCAAGTTCATTTTCTAATTAGTTATATATGTCAAACATCACTTTTCTTCTCTGGACTTTAGTCTATTTAAAAAAGGGGGGGTGAACCCATTTATCTTTGAAGTTTCTTCAAGTTTTAGAGTTCCAATAATAATGATGATGATGATGATGATATTTCTGGCTAGTATTTACAGAGCACCTACTATGTTGCCAGATACTGTATTCAGCACTTGGCAAATATTATCTCATTTGATCTCACTGCAATCCTGAAAAGTAGGAGTTATTATTATCCCTATTTTACAGTTAAAAACTGAGGTACATTGAGGTAAAGTGACTTGCCCAGGGTCACACAAGTTAGCAAGTCTCTGAGACTGAATTTATACTCGGATTTTATTAATTTCAAGGTCAGTACTCTATCTACTGTGAAATATGTCCATAGATCCAACCCAATGAAAAGAGTGGAAAATGAGTGCCTTGTCTTAGGAGAATTCTGTTGTTCTTCAGTTATTTCTGATTCTTCCTGACTCCATAGATCATATTGTCTATAAACTTTTCTTGGTAAAGATCCTGTAGTGGTTTGCCATTTCTTTCTCCAGTAGATAAGGTTAAGTGACTTGTCTAGGGTCACACAGCTATTAAGTAGATTTGAACTCAGGTGTTCCTCTATGCACTGAACCATCTAGCTGCCTACTAGGAGATTCCTAATTTTCCCTTTATGCGATCTTTTTCTTTTTATGACAGAAATCTCAGGTTCTGCTGGTCTCATGCCACCTAGATTTTCAAACCCTCTCCTCTCATGGAATAAAATCTGATTAAATTATTTCATTCATTCAACAAACATTTTCTGAGCATGAGACTGACTATCCCTGCCCTCCTAGAGTTTATACTTTGGGGGCAGCTAAGTGGATAAAGCATTGACCCTGGAGTCAGGAAGACCTGAGTTCAAATCCAATCTCAGACATTTGATACTTACTAATTGTACGACCTTAGGTAAGTTACTTTCATCCCATTACCTCACAAACAAAGGGAAAAAAAAACAGAATTTACTCTCATTATAAGACACAGAAAAAAAAGCATCCCATATATATATGGCTATTTCCAAAGAGTTCTAAAGATAGGGAAGTCATTCCTACGGTCAAGGTTAAATTTAATTTAGGGCCTTGAAGAAGAGGGAGAATTTTGCCAAATGGAGTCTAGAGTTAGGTGAGAAGGAATTGCATAAAAATGTAAATACAACAGCACAAGGAAGGAGAAGAAATTGCAAGGAAGAAGAAACAGTAGAAAGAAAAATTGGTGGAAAGATAGTGACAAAATTATGAGGAGAGCCTTGAATGCCAAAATAAACACATTGAACTGCAAGCAATGGGTTGTCATGGAAGGCTTCTGAGTTGAAGAGTACCTCGCAAAAGTGATACTTTAAGAAAAGTGAGCTTGACGTCAATGTGTTTATGATATGCTGAAGATAGAAGAAATCAGTAGCATGAACCTGGATAGCTCAGACAAGTCAGAATGAAAACATGAGATAGTAGAAGGGAAAACCAAAAGAAAGAAATAGATGTCAGTGGTATCTGAAAGGTAAAGATATGCAGCATATGGTAATTATTTGGACTAATTCCAAGTTATGATGTTAGTGACACCACATTTTTCCTTCCAGGAGTGAAGATCAATAGGAATGAATTGCTAATCATGAAATTTAAGTACAGGAAATAATTCCCCAAAGAAGTTGCATAGAATACCTTCTCATTATCCCTCAAATCACAGAAAAGAAGGAAGCATCTTCTCTGCCTACACAAAATACTATTCTTATGAATGATCATCTTTTTAAATGGGTCACAATTACCTGTAAAAAGATGATAAGAATGTCAGTATTGTGGGTAAATACAGGGGACTTAGGTGTCAGGAAAGTTGACTTCTAGCCCTGACTTGAACACTAAAAAGTTATATGACGTAGATTAAAACCCTTTAACTCACTGGCCCTCATTATCCCTAACTGTAAAATGAGAGAAATTAAATCAGAGTTTCTTAATCTAAGATCTATGAACTTTTAAAAATTATTCTGATAACTTATTCAATTTAATTAGGGTCCTTTGTAATCATATATATCTTATTTTATGCATTTAAAAACATTATCTTGAAATGGGGTCCATACTTTGCCAGCTTATCAAAAAATGTGATAGTGCCCAAAAGATTGAGAATCCCTGAGTTAGATGGACTCTAGAATCCCTAGCTCCTAACAGTTATTATTCTTTGACCAAACAAATAAAGAAGTGGAATGTTAAATGTTTAAGTGATAGTTTTATAGCAAAGGTGATTATTGTCCAACTCTATATATTTGCCAACCAAGGACTTATTCAAGCTCTATAATTAAACTGTCTCCTAAGTAGAGATAGAGAAGGAAAAGTTGCCATGAATATTTTTTTTTTGTAATCCCTTTCTTTCTACTCAACTCAGTAGAGGAAATGGAGATGGGTTCAAAGTCCTGGGTATGCTCAGTTTTGATAAGAGAAGACATCATGGGGGACATGATAACAGTCTTCAAGAATCTGAAGTGTTATAAAGAGGAAGAAGATATAGGTTTATTTTCCTTGGTCCCAGAGGGTAGAATAATGCACAGAGGGTGGAAAATTGCATAAGACAGACCTCCCCTCAGTGTAAGCTGGAAAGTTTCCAAACAGAGCTGTCCAAAGATGGAAGAAGTCCGCCTCCGGAAGTGGACCCTTACCAGAGGTCTACAGGCATTGGCTGGATGCCCACTGGCTGGAGAGGTTATAAAGGACATTCCTTGTCATGCATAACTTAGCCTGAGCAAACTACCTCTGAGGTCTCTTCCAACTCACAGTCTGTGAAGCTGTGATTCTGGGAGTTATCTAATTTTAGCAGGGAGAACCTAATTCATTCCCTGGAGAATTTTGATATGGCCGACTTGCAGGGGTAAAAGTGGAAAATTAATTATCACTAGTATGCACAGTATGTCAAATTCACCATCATTGAGTGGGCTGTTAATCCAACCTTGCCAAGAATTTCCAAAAAGCAGAAAGTCTACAAAAATTTCTATTTATCCCACAAGCTTTGCCTAGGTTCTACCTATATTATTCTCTCTATTTTTTTCCCTCACTCTCTGTTTCATTGTCTTGTTTTCACTGTCTCTTGTTCTTTCTTTTTCTCTCTCATTTTCTATTTCTCTCTCTCTCTCTCTCTCTCTCTCTCTCTCTCTCTCTCTCTCTCTCTCTCTCTCTCTCTCTCTGTCTTTCTCTATCAGTGTCTCTGTCTCTCTCCAACCTATCTTTCTTTTTAGCCCCTCTATCATTAAGCTAAGGAAAAAATAGTCTTCCAATAACAAATACCCTGAGAGATCATCCAGTAACACAAAAATATATCCATGAAGCATGAACAGAACCACAATGAAAGGGAGAGACTTAAAAAAAAAATAACCAAGCTTCTTTCAGAAACCTGTCTGGATTCCTTTAGGATTTGACCAAGTAAACCAACCCTCATTTTCTTTAACCTAGAGTGTGACAGCCTCACATCTCCTAATTTTTACAGCTTTATCATAAAATTACCTTCCATCCTACTCCACTCAACTGGGGAATGTGTGATCTGAAGGAGAGAAGATTTAAGAGAAGATATGATAGCTGTTTTTAAGCAATAGAATAACTGATACATAGAAGAAAGCTTAGATCTGTTTTGTATGGCAATAAGAATGAGAATCTGGAGCATTAGTAGAAGTTGCCAGGAGGGAGATCTGATCTCAATGTAAGGAAATACTTATCCTAAAGATTAGAGCAACCCAGGGTTGCCTAAAGGAGGTACTCAATTCCCCATCACTATAATCTACACAATATTCATGAAAGGGATGTTCATTGTATTTCCCCTTGCCACTCCTACTTAGACTTATCGACTAAATAATCAAGTAAAGATTATTTATTGAACACCTTAAATGTATAAAACTCTGGGCTTACCTCTGTAAGGATGACTATTAACTGAGAGGAGTGTTATTCATTCCATTTAACACTTTTACAGGTTTTCACTGATAGATAAATAGGCCTTTTCCATAATTTTCCATTTGGGAAAGGTTATTTTTGTCCCATCTGTATAAGCCAAGTTGTGACATAATGCACTGTTGAAAGACACATTCCCATCCAATCAAATTGTGTATTTTTTAGATTTCTTTTTTTTTTAAAAAAAAAACAACTTCTTTTATTTGCTGGCCAGTTCAAAAATTAAAATAAAAGTTCTTTCATTGCTAAATACCTTTTGCTGAATGGACTAAATGGAATGACATCAAGGCATGGAAAGCTTCTAAAACCAGAGGCAGAGTGAGTCATGCCAGCCACAATCTTTTGCAATCCATAAGGAAAGTTAACTTATCTCAGACATTAACTTAGACACTTTGGGTTCTGTACAGGAAACCTGGAGATCAGCAGATGTAGACAGACTGGTTCTAACCCAATAATTTAGGCCAAAATGTGGCATGAGCAATCTCTGTAATAATAGGACTCTCTCTTTCCTCAGAAGGATTTGAAATGCTTTGCTTACATTAACTCATGCATCCTTACAGCCTCCCTAAAGAAAGACAGCCCTTCATTTAGTTGAGTAGCATTGACTCCTTGCCAAGGATGTCATAGAGAGGATGGCTAATTTTTAGACTCGATGACTTCTTTAGTACCATACATCTTGGTGGTTCTATGAATCTAGTATCCCCATTTTCTACTTGTTGAAACTTGGGGCAAAAGAAAGTTACCAGAGTTCTCGAAGTCTCAGATCACAGGATGATTAAGAAATAGCCCTCATCCCTCTCTTTGAAGATATAATCCTATGATTTATGTTAACAGAAGAAGAAAACACTAATATTACATAGCCTTTTTTGAAGTATAATCAAGTCTTAATTATACATAGAATCTGTGGATTGGAAGGAGTCTCAGACATCCTCTAATCCACTTGGTATCTGAACAGAAATCTCCTTTACAAAATGGTAAGTCAATAGTTAACTAGCCTGTACTCAAAGACATTTAGTGATGAAGAATTCAGGGAGGGAGGGGTCAGTAACTACAATGAACCAAATTCCCCAGGCAGCACCCAAAATCAATATTATTCATTAATGTCAATTAAATTCAATTTTGAATTTCTATTTCCACATCTGCAAAATAAGGCAATCTGAAGCAATGAGTAAAATAGGGTTACTTCCAAGTCAGAGGACCTCATGTGAATGCTTCAGTCTCCTCATCCCTATCATTGTGGATTAGATTAGTTGATTTCTGAAGTCCCTACTAGTGGTGGCCATATGAAATATTTGTTAAAACCTATTTATGTATGGCATTGTATGAAAATTTGGGAATATAAAGATGAAATTAAATAATCTCTGTCCTCAAGGAGCTTATGTTCTTGTTGAATACATAAAACAAGTATGTAAATTACTACCATATCAATTCAACAAGGTACAGAGGAAAGATTACTTCAGGCTTCATCAACCCCTTTTGTTTTTCTTTACAGGCAATGCTAGACCTGTTATGAGTTCATCAATCATTTGTCAAACCTCTCACAGTTTAGGAAATTCCCTAAGTTATTTTTGCCAAGAACTATTCATAATTTTTAGTTGAAGATAGAATTTATGTATTAAAATTTTTGCTTTTAAATTCAATAATAATTTTAAAGTACTTAATATGTGCAAGGCCTTTGACAATGGATCATACAGTCTCTCTTGCCATAGATCATTTTTCTGAAACTATTCACTTGGATTTCAGGAGACTCTCAACATTTTTATTCATTCCTCCAAACTTCACCTTCAAGAAGGCAGACCTTCACTAGGTCACCTCCTTGCAAGGGCGAAGAAATATACCCTGAGTTGTAAGGCATTAAGTAGATTTTTGCAAAGGATTTTTATTTTAAAATAAATGTATTTATTTATTTTTCCAACTACATGAAAAGATAGTTTTCAACAATCAATTTTTGGTCAGGTTTTGAATTCCACATTTTTCTCACTCCCTCTCTTCCCTCCCCCCATCTCCTGGACAGAGGGTAATCTAATATAGGTTATACATGTATAACTATGTTAAACATAGGTCCATAGTAATCATGGTGTGAAAGAAGAATCAGAATAAAAAGGGGAAAAAATTCAAGAGAGGGGAAAAACATAAAACATAAAACAAGTTTTAAAAATTGAAAATAGTATGCTTTGGTCTGCATTCAGACTCCATAGTTCCTTCTCTGGATATGGATGATATTTTCCATCACAAGTTCTTTAGAATTGCCTTTGATTATTGTATTCCTGAGAAGGGCAAGTCCATCATAGATTGTCAAGAATTTTTAGGGAAGGTTCCACAAATAAGATAATTTCAAGAATTCCAATGGAAAGATCATTTACTACTATGGAAACCATTCTCAATGATCAGAATTGTCCTTTGCAGTTAAAATTTATCCAAATGATAACTATAAGGGGTTCAAAACTACAGAACTATGAAACCAGAGCCTTAACCAGGAGTATATTTTCTGGAACCAAAGCAACAAGGGGGAAATGAGGTGGAGCACAATGGCAAGTTATTTTTCAAATGTTTCATGAGTTTCTGCATCGAAATCTAGAACTCTTTCCTAATCTTATACCTGGGGAGTCCTAACCTATATTGTAGGCAAGATCAAGAACTTAAAGAAACCTTATAATTTATCTAGTTTAACCCCTATGATGAAACCAAGGCCAAGAGAATTTAAGTGATTTGTTCTAAGTCCCAATGGTGGAAAGTGGCAAGAGTAGAATTCAAACTAGCATACTCTGATTTCAAAGGAAGGTAGCAAAAAGGCAAGAAGTATTTATTAAG
Organism: Macrotis lagotis; assembly: GCF_037893015.1. Lineage (NCBI taxonomy): Eukaryota > Metazoa > Chordata > Mammalia > Peramelemorphia > Peramelidae > Macrotis > Macrotis lagotis. The sequence continues at coordinate 115,779,202 of NC_133660.1, read as the reverse complement.
AATCTACTGTATATGACCTAGACACTTCTGCTAAAAACATGACAAACCTTATCTCATTGAATCCATAGTTAGGGCTCTTTCTTTTGTACCATGCTAGCTCATACTGCTTATTTTGTAGATCTGGCAACTGAAGCTTAAGGAGATGAAATCAAACAACATTTATTAAGCGCCTACTATTTTCCAGGCAGCAACTAGGTGATGCAGTAGATAGAGTGCTTGGCCTGGAGTCAGGAAGATTCAACTTTCCAAGTTCAAATATGACCTCAGACACTTACCAGCTGTTAAACCCTGGGCAAGTCCCTTCACCCTGTTTGCCTCAGTTCTCTCATCTGCAAAACAAGATGGAGAAGGAAATGGCAAACCACCCCAGTGTCTTTGCCAAGAAAACCCCAGATGGAGTCATAAAGAGTTAGACACAACTGGAAATGACAGAACAACAGCAAAATGTGCCAAACACATTTAAGTTAAGTGCTAGAAATAGTAAAAAGACTGGTCCAAGATCACAAAGACTAGTAATTGGCAAAGTCATGATCAGAGCTCTCAAACAAGATACCTAAGAGACACTTGAGACCCACAATTCTATATTTGAGTATAGAATCAGATTAAAATGTAATTGAGAAATATCTAACAAAATAAATTTAAAAATAGATAATATCTCACTTAGCAACTAAATCTAAGTGTAACTTGCAAGGATCCTTGTGAATAATTTATTGGTTTTGTTTCTATTTGAACTTAACATTACTAGTCAGGGAGATAGTTGCCTTCAAGAAATTCTAGGAGGGTGGCTAGGTGGATAAAGCACTGGCCTTGGAGTCAGGAGTACCTGGGTTCAAATCTGGCCTCAGACACATAATTACCACCTAGCTGTGTGACCCTGGGCAAGCCACTTAACCCATTTGCCTTGCAAAAAAAATAAAAAATAAAAAAAGGAATTCTAGGGAGGCAGGATCAGACTTGCTTCCTCTTGGTCCTGAATATGAATTGAATGTTCCAGGGAGGCAGATTTTGAAAAATTTCTTCATAATTAGAACTGTCCTAAAGTGGAATGAGATGCCTCATGAGGTAATGGGTTTCCTATCAATTGAGATAACCAAGAGAAGAATGGATGTTGGTGGCAAATATTGTCAATTAGCCATGAATGAAGTGAAAGAGATGTTCTTGAAGTCTCTTTGAAACCTGTAGTAATCTTAACAGCAAAATGGGGCAGAGTTCTAACTCTTTGTGATCCCATGTACACCAGGTGCTTCTATCCTCCACTATCTCTCAAAGTCTGTCCAAGTTCATGTTCACTATTTCTATGGCACTATCTATCTATTTCATCCTCTGCCATCCCCTTTTCTTTTTGCCTTCTATCTTTCCCAACATCAGGATATTTTCCAATGATACCCATATTCTGTTTATGTAGTCAAACTATTTAAGCTTCAGGTTCAGTATTTTTCCTTCCAGTGAATAGCCTGAATGAATGTCTTTAAGTACTGACTGATTTGATCTCCTTACTATCTAAGGGCTCTCAAATGTATTTTCTAATCTAATTCAAAGTCGTACATTCTGTGGTTCAGCTTTCCTTATAGTCAACTCCTAGCCATTCATTGCTACTGGAAAAACCATAGCTTTGATTATACAGACCTTTGCCAGAAAGAGGATATCTCTGCTTTTTACTTTATTGTCCTGTTTTAACATGCTTCCTTCTAAGGAGCAAATGTTTTTTAATTTCATGACTGCAGTTGCCATCTGCAGTGAACTTTGAGCTCAAGAAGATAAAGTCTGACACTGCTTCCACCTAGGTTGAGGCTAAAGTAGAGATGAGTAGTAGGGGATACACAAGTAGTAGAATCATTTGCCATGAGAGAGGGGTCAGTATAAAACCTTTGTTTCTGAGATACTTGAGGTATAACTGTGGTTCTCAGCTTAAAGTTCAACTCTTCCTTTTAAAAATATATTTTGATATTTGCATTTCAATATAATTGGTTTCTTTTGTACTCCCTATGAATTTTATTAAATGCATTTAAAAACATTATTCAAAGAATGGATCCATAGACTTCACCAGAGAGCCAGAGAGAGAAACATAACAAAAATAAAGGTCAAAAAGTTCCCAGGAACACAGGGATACAGAAAGTCCAGAGGGGCTGGTTAAGAGTTAAGGTCAGGGGTGGCTAGGTGGTGCAGTGAATAGAGCACCAGCACTGGAGTCAGGAGTACCTGAGTTCAAATCTGGCCTCAGACACTTAATAATTACCTAGCTGTGTGGCCTTGGGCAAGCCACTTAACCCTGTTTGCCTTGCAAAAAACCTTTAGGAAAAAAAAGGAAAAAAAAAGACAGTTGACGTCAAAATCATCCTCAGATACTTACTAACTATGTGACTCTGGGTCACAGTGAATCTCTAATTGCCTCAGTATTCTCATCTGTAAAATGAAGAATAATAATGATAGCCCCTACCTCCCAGGGTGGCTGTAATGATCAATGAGATAATAATTATAAAACACTCAGCACAGTGGCTACCATGTATAAATGTTGGCTACTATTATTATTATTAAGATGCTAGAGAGGACACAAATATTGGCAAGATCTTCTAGCTGGAAAAGGTCTCAAAGAGAAATTAGTTCAATGCATGCATGCATGAGAATCCCCTTCACAACTTCTCTGAATAGTGAACATACCATCATCCCTTGCTTATCTCAAGTGAGGAGAAACTCACTTCCTCCTGACTCTGTCCTTTGCACGTTGGGGCCACTCTAATTAAGAAGCAGTTTTTCCTGATATCAAACTAAACCCACCATCTGAAACCAAGTAGAACAATTGTAATTCAACTTCCCTGAGAACCCTTCAAGCTGCTAAGTGCTCAGTGTCAGCACCACTGGGCAAGGCCACACTAGACTTGTTTTAGTTATGGCTTTTGCTGAGTTTGTAAAGCTAACAAGAGCATCATCTTCCCATTTTCTTTCTCATCAAGACCAGGCAATCTTGTAAAATTCCAAAGGAAGAGATCAGGCAGGAGCAAGCCCAGGATGATCATTTTGTGTGATTACATTCCTGGAGAAACACCTAGAAGAGATGTGTGGAACAAAGGCTGTGTTTTCATGAAAATGTTTGTGGAATAAAATCCAACAAACAATACAAATATCTAGCAATGCATGTCAGCATGTAGAGGGGAAAATGCCTTTAAAAGAACAGCCATTGGGGTGGCTAGGTGGTGCGGTGGATAAAGCACCGGCCCTGGAGTCAGGAGTACCTGGGTTCAAATCCAGGCTCAGACACTTAATAATTACCTAGCTGTGTGGCCTTGGGCAAGCCATTTAACCCCATTTTCCTTGGGGAAAAAAATATTAAAAAAAAAAAAAAGAACAGCCATTTCTGCTCAATTTCCCGGGAATCAGAGTCAGTTCCCAAAGACTCTGTGTTCAAACATGATAGATCAAGGTCAGTTGGAAAGTCATGCTAAGGTTAGGAGAAGGAGGGAAAATAAGAACCCAACCCTGAAAGTCCCCATGTCGGTTTGTGCCAAAACCAGATGCTTTTTTGCTCATAATTATGATAATTCATTTAACTAGGAATAAAATAAGGCATGATTGTTTACCACAGCCTGTTTCCCTAGACAGGCAGAAAGATGAGAAGAAAATTCTCAGTGGTTTTGCTCTTGGTTAAATGAATAATTTCCTCCATTTATCCAGGAAAAAAAAACACATAACAACAAAAATTATTCAACTCCACATGATACAATGATTGTAAATAAGCATCTTACACCTTCTTGCATAGAAGTCAGGGCAGGAACAAGCTGCTAAGGAATTAAACCCATCTTGAGTTTGTTGTCCATCAGAGATAAAAGCAAACCCATGATCTTTCAGATGTCTTCTCACCCAGCATATGTTTGACTTCCAGATGGTCTGGAGGGACCAATTTCCAAAGTCAAGTAGAATAGTTGTGAAGTTAAAGGATCATTTGAGAGCTTTAAATGGAAACAGCAACATAGTGAAGTATGATGAGTATCTACTCTAAAGTAAGGGGACTTGGGTTCAAATCTATTGGTCTCTGCTACTTATCATTGCAAGCCTTTGTTCATGTCATTGTTGTCTCAACCTCAGTTTCCTAATCTACAAAATAAGGAATTGGAGGCTAGAGTCTCCAGCTCTCATAACCCATGAAGGAAACAGACTTTTATTAAGCACCTACTATATACCAAAAACCATGCTAAGTGTTTTACAAATATTATCTCATTTGATTGATCCTGGTAAGGCAGGTGCTATTATTATCCTCATTTTACAGTTAAGGAATCTGAGGTGGCAGAGAGTAAGTAGCTTGCACAGGGTCACATGGTAACAGTACAAGGTTGGACTTGAATTCAAGTCTCCTGAATCCAGGCTCACTCATCTACTGCAGCTATTCAGATGCCCCTGGGTAGCTATGAGTCTATAGTACCACAGCCTCAGGTGTGGGCAATATAAATATGAAGCAAGGATATTTTTAGGTAAACTAGCTCTTAAAATAAACTCCCAAATGAGTTTAATTTACCTTGTCCTCTCAATTTGACCAACATTTATTAAATGATAATCTTATAAATTTAAATAGCTATTTAAATGATAAATTAAACAATTTATTAAACAATACCTTTAAAAATTAAAATGTTATTTATGCACAAAGCACTGTAGTATCCCTCATTAGAAGAACTCTCATTATACAGGAAGTAGGGTTGGGGAAAACAAAATGTTCACAAGGAAACATATACCAAGTTGTGTACAGAGTAATACAAAGTAATTTTTAGAATGAAAGTGTTTTAATAAGGGTTTCATGTAGGAGATTACACTTAACCTGTGCTTTCATCTCAAAGGACCCTAAGAGCAATAGATAGACTGTTAGTTGTGACAGGATGAAGGTGGCGATGGGACAGGATGCAAGGGAAGAGGCATGTGAAGGGAAATATCATATTTCATTAAGATTTAAAGAAGAAATAAAAAGGGTAAGAAGGCTGACTGGAAGGAAGCAAAGAAAAGTTGAAGCAATATATAAGAGAGAACTACCCTTTTAAGGAATACTTACTCTATTTGGACCAGTGTGTTCATTTGGACTATTTTTCCTCTCCCTGGGCAGCCTGGTGACACCCCACACATTCCTAGAGGGGTTTATCATATTTACGTCATTTAATGCAATTTAGTCCACCACACCTCAAGACTCCATTGTTCAAGAGATCCACTGGCCTCTCTGATAGTAATATGCACAACCAGGCTGGTGTAAACTCTTTAAAGATGGTGCCTGTAGACTGCATAGACCATATGGTCAGTGAAAGAAGTTCAGAGTTTGGAGGTAAAGAATCTGAATACAAGTTCCAGGTAGACCACTTACCAATTGTTTATCCCAGACACATAACCTAACCTCCCTGAACCACAGTTTCCTCATCTATAAAATGGAGATAATAATCCTTGGAGGTACTGGGAGGAAAAAGCCTTAAAACAATATAGAAATGCTTCTGTTTGCACCTTCTGGAGTGAGGTCAGAGCACATGAATTCTCTTGGAATAATGTGCCTTTGAAAAATGGAACAGAAGGTATCCAGGATATAAATATCCTTCTACTCCGTTAAATACCTTTATTTATAGAAATGAAAGTTAGGAACTAGGATTAATTGCTGCAATATGAAGAAAATGGGAACTAATTAAAAATGAAATCTTCGTAAGCTACTGAAGGGCTGAAGCTCCCTGGAAGGTGCCCTTCATAGGCAAGAAGAGGGTGTGTAGCATGGGGAAAATACCTTTTATCCCCTTTAGTCATCACACAGACACACATACACTCATAACACATACACGCAGATCTTTGTACATATTGGTGAATCATATCCCCTCATTTTTAGGTATCCTCTCTTTTTAGAGATGGTGAAACTTCTAAAGCCTGTATAGGTGAGGAGGTTTATCCAAGGCCACAGAGCATATAAATACAATCTAGAACAAACCTCTCCATTCAGGGTCATACTCAAAATGAAAAAAGGAATCTAGAGCCTCAATTGAAACCTTGTTTCACTTAAAGAATAGTGGGCATTTTTACAATGATTTGTGGGGTACCCTGTATGATTAGCATTCTTAAAAGGGTAGCATCTCTGGTGTTTAGTCCTAGAGATTTTAAGCCAAGTAACTAGGAGACTTAAGTGACCTAGCCTGCTTTTTGAGATAGCCCAATTCTAATTCCAAAATTGCTTTCTCCAAGGTTAGCCATGAACTCTTAATTGCCAAATTCAATGGCCCTTTCCAGTTCTCATCCTCCTTGACTTCTCTGCAGCTTTTGGCACTGTCAACTATGGAGCAGAGCCAACAAAACTTTAAGTGCTAACAATGCTTTCTGTAACTCTATATTCCTTTCTTATTGCATGTAGGAGGATATGACTGATTTTTAAAATTCTGTAACATCAATGACTATCTGTCTTCACTCTAAGGAATGTAAATGAATCAATATTGTTTGCTAGAAAAGACGTGCATGCATCCTCATTTATTTATAGTTATTTTAAAAAATGAGAGGCAGTTTGGCATAGTCAAAGGAGTTAGGAAGCTCTGCTTTGGAGTTAGGAAGGTCTGGATTCAAGTCCCATTTTTGATATATATGATTTATGTGATCCTAGATAAGTCATTTATCCTCTCAGTGCTCTGGTTCAATTGGTATCAGTAGAAGGGTTTTATTCCTCTGGGAAGTCTCTATTTTGTCATAAGAAAATCACAGGTCAAATACCTTTTGATCTAGCAATACCACTACTGGGCCTGTATTCCAAAGAGAACATAAAAAAGATAAAATATCCACAGGTACAAAAATATTTATAGCAGCTCTTTTTTTGATGGCAAAGAATTGGTAACTGGAGGAATGAATGCCCATCAATTGGAGAATGGCTGAACAAGTTGTGGTATATGAATGTGATGGAATACTGTTGTTACATAAGAAATGATGAGCTGGAAGATTTCTGAAAAACCTGGAAATACTTACATGAATTGATGTTCAGTGAAATGAGCAGAACCAAGAGAACATTTTACACAGAAACAGCAACATCATGTGATGATCAACTCTGATAGACTTACCTCTTCTCAACAAAACAGTGATCAAAGACAGTTCTAAGACTTGTGATGGAAAATGCCATCCACATCCAGAGAAAGATCTAGGGAGTTTGAATACAAATCAAAGCTTACCATTTTCACTTTTTAATTTGTTATTTTCTTTCTCATGTTTTTTTTCTTTTGTTCTGATTCTTATTTCACAGCATGAATAATGTGGAAATATGTTTAACATGATTATGTGTGCATAACCTATATCAGATCGATCACTGTCTTAGGAAAGGGAAGGGAGAAAATTTTGCAAAAATGACTATTGAAAACTATCACTAAAATAATATATATATATATATATACATATATATGTATCTTCTTAGCTAACGTCTAGTAAATGGAGATTATCTCACTTCAGTGTTCTTCTACCCATCTACAGTGTTCAGATTTTCCAAAGCACAAGTCCTGAAGTGGAGATAGTAAGGAACATCTTGCTCCCCAATAATCACCACCCTAACTTATTCCAGTTATGAGCTTTTTTTGATGAAAAAAGTGAAAGTGAATTTTCCCCCTCTATAGAACAGTTAGAGGTTCACCACATAATTACTCATTTGGAGAAGCATTAACTGTCAAATGAAGGGGAAAATGATAAAGTTGCTTCCTCATTTTTAAACTCTTCAACCTCAAAGGAACTTCATTCCAATTGCTTCAGTGATTGCTCGTACTTCTAGATACTACTACCAACTTGCCTATATCCATAAAGGATATCCTTTCAGTCACCCATCTTCACAATTACAGAGACAACTTTGATGCTTCACTCCCCCTCAATCCCTCCCCGAAATCCTATTAGGCACCAAGTTTTGTCTTCTATCTCCACCCCATCTCACATTCATCTCCTTTCTTTTATTCACCCATCCTACTCCTCCACCTCTTCTTCAGGTCTCACTTCTTCTCCTCATTATTATTATTATCATTATTATTATTATTATTATTATTATTATAGCAAACCATCCAGTTGGTCCCCCTGCTTCCCTCTTCAATTCTTCCTCTAACATGACTATTATCAAATATTCTTCCTAATACAGAGGTCTGACTAGGTGCTTACCATGCTCATGACTTTTTGGTGATTCCTCATTGTCTCGGGGATTCTTCCACTTAACAGTTAAAGTCCCTCTCACTCTGGGTCCAGTCTATCTTTCTAGCTTTATTTCATATAATTTGTCTTAATGAACTCTTCACTCCAGCTAATCTATACTACTGGCTCCATCCCACTCTCAACATTTTATCCCCACCTCTGGTTCTTTACAGAGGTCATCTTTAAATCTATAGTATAGAGAACACCCAACACTTTCCATTAAATGTCACAGCCTGCTATGAACAGGGGAAAAAACCTCTTCCTGAGATTTTATTTTTTAAAAAGTTGTTACTTGATTCCTCATAATTCCTCAGATTTTGAAAGATCAACTAATCAGTCATTTTTAATACCCTCTGGTCATGGGATTATACTACCTATGAATATTATGAATTGATGAGGTTTCAAATCAGTCTTACTATTCACACACCAAGATTTTCAAATTACCCTGATCTCTAAAAAAAGACACACTTACAACTGAGGGGGGGAAAGGGAGTCACTTGGGGGAGATAGTCTGGGCCACCTAATAGTAGCAACTTTGAATTTCAAAAAACTTTTTATTTGTGTGGGAATTTATTATTTATCCCCCCACCACTCCTCCAAATGAATAACAAAAGATAAAATGAACTAACTCTCAAAATAAATATGTATGACTCAGCAAAAATAAAATTTCCACATTAGATACATGTGGAATACATTCTAGATTTTACATCCATTACCTCTTCTACAGGACATGGGTAAGATGCTTTATCATTAGTCCCCTGAATTTATAGTTTATATAAAAAATTAATTTAAAAAAATTCTTTCCCAACTCTACTTGCTAGAAGTAAAATCTATTTTCTCAGTTTGAGATAGGTTGGTCTCTAAAACTAGGAGAACCTCCTTGCATGTCTACAAAAACTACTATGCAACACTCATTTCTCCTCCTACCCCCATCCCCACCCCTGCAACAAACCTAGCACCTCCCAAAGTCCCCTTCCTCTTGTCTGGAAGTTTTACTCTTCAGCTAATCAGTTCTTTACTGCAGGCTCCAGGAAAGTCAGCAACTTGCTATTTCCGGGACTTATTAACTTGGGCAGCTGCTTACAGGATGTTAGGAAGAGGGAGTTTGGTAATAATGTGCACTGGCCTAGAGGGGAGCTAGGTTGGGTATCTTTGTTGTTCACCTTTAAACCCTTGCTATTTCCAGCTTCTCAGAGGAAATGCCAAATCCATCTTTATAAACACTGTCCAATTGACACACTTTCTGAAACCTTCTATTAGTGTCTGTGGCATCTTTCTGCATGATAAGCAATCTCTCTATTGATCCCCCCAGGCTGTCAGGGCTTTATGTTCATAGGATTTCAATATTGCAGAGAAAATGTGACCTGATAGAAATGCTTATGTAGCTACAGCCCACAGAGGTTGGGTACCCACCTAGAAGAGTGGTTTGTTCACCAAGGACTTGCTTTCAGTCATTCTTTTTTTCAAACCCTATCCCCAGGAGCTAGTCTCCTAGGAATGCATTGAATCAAAGCTCAGCATACTCTGAACATGCAAAAGCAAGCTAGCCTAGTTCATCCTCTGAGGCACCGCTTGCCTCCTGGAGTGGAATCCCAGCTTCAAATGGCTAGTCCCTTTTTTCCTGAGACATAAAGCTGATCTCAGCCTCTGGAGAGGTGTTAAAAATAAAATAATTCCAGAAAGGGAGACTTGTCACTTCACTGCATAGTTCAATGATACTGGACCTGAACATTCAAGACATGATACGTCCTTTTCTAACCTAGGTAGCAACCACTTATAAGAGGTTATCCTATACTTTGATTCAGCAAAATGGACTATATACCCCAGTAGGGTCAAAAGAAGGAAAAAAGTCCTCCATATCTACCAAAATATTCTTGGCTAAAACAGAACAAAACAAAAATATAATCTAAAAATAAAGTGAGCATCGCTGATTGAAGAATGGCAGTATATGATTATAATGGAATATTCTTTATTGCACACTAAGAAGTGATGACCATGAAGCATTCAGAGGAACATGGAAAAACTTAGATGAAACGATGCAGGATGAAAGAAGCAGAACCAAGAGTACAGTGTACACAATGACCAAATTAATATGAATGAAAGGAATACTAAAAAATGCTTAGTAATTGTAATGAATAAGTTGGCCCATGAAAAGAGATAAATAATCACTTACCTCCTTTTGGGAAAGAGGTAAGAGGTATTGGGGAAGACAAATGAGGAACTCAGGTGTATAGTGTTCTATACATTGACAGACTAGATCACTGTCAATCAGTTTGATTTGACTTTTAGCAGAGAGATCATTTGGGTGGTATATGTCTGGAAATGCTTGTGATTTTAAAAGAAAAGGTAATGGCACATTATATATATATATATATTGATATCATAATGATATATTATAATAATGTATTATATTAGTATATAATAGTAATATAACAATATAGGATATAATAGCAAAGATATTATAGTATATATTATAATTAAATTTTATATTATAAAGGGAAAGGTGATACATTTAGATTTAAAGGAATTTGGATTCAAAATCCAACTCTAATATACTGGGTGAGCACTGCAATAGCTACTGGAAAGGGTAGGACAATTTATTTCCCTATAGCACCCCTCACCTTCCCTTTGATTTTCCCAACCAAAACGCCACAATCTAGCCAACAGCTCCTCCAGGCAAGGGTGTTTGCATGATGGCACTCAAGAGACCTTATTGCTAAAGCTTCAGTGTGAGCATTTACACCTTATAAACGTACAAACATTACAAATCAGGACTTGATTTATTGCTTTATTGATTGTCTGGTTTACCAAGTGTTAATAATATGCCATGTATGTTTGTCTCCCCTTTCCATTAGAATATAAACTTGAGGGCAACAAATGTCTCACTTTTGTATTTGCACCTCACTGCTTAGCACAAAGGTTAGCAGATAGCAAGCACTTTAAAAAACTGTGCTTTTATTTCCATTCATTCTTTCATTCACCTATAAAAATGAGATAGTTGGAACTGGATGACTGCTAAGAGACTTTCCAGATCTATATCTTTGATGCTATTGACTTATTTTTTAAGTTGCAGAAAAAATATATACATACATATGTGTGTAATATGTAATATATGACACAGATATATGTTATATAAATATGTTTATTCTCTCTTCCACTAAAATCACGCAGAATATCCAGCTCCCAAACATCCTCTCCCATTCCAAATTCCTAGTTTTCCTTCCTTCTGCCTGAAAGTATTCACTCTAGCTAAGCAAATTCACTGAGGCTCATAGGATTTATTGAGAACTGAACGGGACCTCAGAGATCATTCAATTCAGCCATTTCCTTTTTTCAGAAAAGGAAACTGAGCCCCAGAGAGATTAAGTGTTTTGCCAAAGGAACACCCAATTGATAAGTCATAGAGCTCAGATTCAAGACCAAATCTCTTGACTCCAAAATTAGTAAACCTTATACTAAACTTTCTCTGCTTCTTCCCTGAGGATTTCATGGAGAAATCTTTGGCTTCCATTGTATGTAATATATGACCCTTCATAGTCAGTCCTCCATGGAAGTTCTCTGTTTGTCAATGCCCCTCCACATCCCTGGGAGAACTAAATAGGGGCAGGTGGAAAAATCAAAATAATCCTGGATTGGAGCTAAGGGAGCCCAATAGAAAGCAGTCTATTACCTGGAGCCTCTCCTATGAGGAGAGTTAATTCATCATACTGAATCCAATCACTTTATATAAAAACTGGTGCAGGTTTCATTTAGTTTGATGAGGTTTATTGCAAGAATTCAGAAAATCAATTTTACTGAGAGCCATATTAAACCCCAGGGAATATAAACACTATATGTACCTCACATAAGTTTTTGTTATTACTCAGAGGATCACTGGGGAAATTATATGCTTACCATGAAGAAGGGTAATGGCTCTGTTCATTGTCTTGGGCAACTCCCATCTTGCATACTGCAGTGGAATAAAAAATAAAGATGGCAAGCCCCAAATGGGCATTTAACCTGTCTCCATATGGCCAAGGTATTAAAAGTCACTCAGTGTGTGACTTACTTTTCCAGAGATGCTAACTAAATAAAATGTCATAGGATTAAATAATCAATGAGTGAATATGGCAAAAAAAAAGCATGTAAGGGCAAAAGGAGAGATTTGAGCTGAGGTTTCAAGGAAACTGGGAAGCAGAGGTGACATTCCAGGAATAGGGAACAAACAAAGCAAAGACTCGGTCAAGATACTCACAGTGAAGAAGCAGCAAGAAGAATAATGAAGTGATCCAGCAAAGCCAAGATTCAAACTGAGGTCTAACAGGTTCAAATGCATTATCCTTCTCTCTACACCATTCTCCCTCCCATGGGTGACTACAGGTGAGGTGCCTTCTCTTTCTAAAATGGAGGCCCCCAAGAGGAACTTGTCAGTAGGAGAAGGCAAGTTGAGTGCCCAATGGATTTCCCAGGACTAAGAAGACCCTAGAAGAAAGTTCTAGGGTGAGACTGCAAGTGAGATGGTAATTTCCTTTACCTCTAAGATCATCCATTTATGCAGTAACTATTTTGAGCATTTTTAGTAATTTATTTACTGTCTGTTCCTCTAGAATTTAAGTTCCTTGAGGCAGGGACTGACTTTCTTTTTTATTGATTATATTCTCAGTGTTTCTCACCATACCTATCACATAGTAGAGTTTAATAGATATTTGTTGAATTTTTGGATTGGATTGGAACATGATTTTACCCTTCTGTACATCCCTAGCCAAATAGCATGATGCCTGGCACATAGTAAGGACTTTATAAATATGTACTGATTGTCTTGCCCTCTGACTCTACTTTTTGTCTTCTTTGATCTTTTTCCTTGGGATTAAGTCCATAGGGTGCAGGAAGGAAGCAGAATCAGACAGAAAGCCACAGGAACATAGAGAAAAGATGTGTCCTAAGAGCACATGAATAAACTTCTACTCAGAAAGTCCCTGAAAATTCTCACTTCAAAAAAAAAATTTATCTGTCTCTTTATAATAGATCATTGGTGAAACTGGTGCCATAGGAGAGACTGTCCATCCCCTTACACTCTATTTCAGTTGCCAGGATACAGTGCTGACCCAGACCGCTGAGAGTGCCCACTTTCCAATTTACCTCTACACTAGGAAAGGCTTCTTCTAGAGTAATGCCAATTCATCCCCTAGGTTAAAAACCAATCAGATCTAAAGGTTAGGATCTTTTCAAGTGATCCTACAAGGTCTGCTAGAGATCAAGACCAATTCATATCATTGTCCAATCTGCTTTGGTCAGTTTGTGAAAGTGACCTCAGACCAGTCCTTATCACCTCTCTTGTACTTCACCTTTTCAGTACTGAAACTCTTCCTCTTCCTTATTGGTGAGTGTATCTCACATCCTACCACATCTAGATGATCCAATAAATGGTTCACTTTTCACCTAGCCATCTTCTGGTATTCCTACCCCCTAACTCATCTACATTCCTCAGTTCCCCACCAATACCACAGTACTAATCAGTTTTAGGGTCCACTGCTTATAAGAACAGGGAGCCATAAAGGGGTGGAGGGGCTAGGAAAGGAGGAAAGAAAACTTCACACCTATATCCAGGATTCCTTTTATCTCACAATTTCATTTATGAAGGCAATTTGTAGTGTGGAAACTATTATAGCTGCTGCAGATCAGTGACTGCACTGAGAGATTCAGTGACTATTCTAGGGTTAAACAGCGGATTATTATCTGAGTCTGGTCCTCTCATCTACCATGCTGTTGTTGCTGCTGTTCAGTTGTTTTAGTTGTGTCTAATTCTCTGTAACCCCATTTTGGAGTTTTCTTGGCAAAGACAGTGGAATAGTGTGTCATTTCCTTCTCCAGTTTATTTTACATATAAGGAAACTGAGGCAAATAGGGCTGAGTGACTTTCTCAGAGTCCCAGTCCAGTGTGTGACTGGATTAGAACTAATGAAAATGAGATTTCTTATCCACTGTAACACCTCACTGACTGGCCTTGGAGTCAGCAGAATAGGAGTTCAAATCAAGCCTCAGACACTAGCTGTGTGACCTTGGGCAAGTTACTTAATTCTGATTGTCTCACATCCAGAGCCACCTCTAGTCATGCTAATTCATATCTGGCCACCAGACCCAGATGGCTCTGGAGGAGAAAGTGAGGCTGGTGACTTAGCACAGCACCTCCTCTCTCAAATCCAATTCATGTGCTTGTCATGGCTTCACCTCCCTGATGTTATGGTCTTCTTCAGGAATGAAGGACAGACATTAGGGGTGACCAGGTTTTCTTCTCATCAGATGTGAAAATTTGAGGACATATGGTCCAGCCTCAGATATTTTACCTTCAGCCTAAGCAAACGACTGCCAGCTTGAGGATTAAACAGCCCTGACTTCGCCTTCAGGGAAATTCAAACAGTAATACAGTTCCTGGTCTCCCGGGGCAATATTCTGTGTCAAGAAGTGACAGACAAATGACCAGGGAGGAGAGCAGGCAATTTCAGAAAAGCGCTTGGAAAATCAGGTTATAATGTTCTGACGCCAACTCCAAACGCGATTTGTCCCTCCTTCTCAGAGCCGGTCCTATACATCCACACAATCTATGGACCCCATCTGACTGAGAGGCATTCCTCTTCTTTGTGCTTTACAAAAGTTCATCTTAAATGCATCAGATCCTATGCTGAGCATCACCCGAAAAAGGCTGGAGAGGGTTTGATTCAAACTCTGAACAACCAAATGCCAGAGTAAAATCCCAGTACTAACAGTTGCTCCTTGACAGACACAGGTAGGGAACTTCTTATCAGCCTCTGGTTGAGGATCCAGACAGAGAATCACAGGCTCCTAGGGTGGCAGAGAGCCCTTGGAGAGAAACTACTCCAACTCTGCCAGGGAAGGGAAAGGATGCTGGAAGGTTTGAAGAATTTAATAGGAATAGTGCTCAACCAAGGATTTGAAGAGTAGAAATATTTGCAAGATACTTTATCTCCCCAGACTCAGTTTTTTAACTATAAAATGGGGCCAATACTGCTTGCTCTGTTCATATCACAAAGTGGTTGTGAGGAAATAATTTTTCAAACCTCAATAAAACACAGAAATTATCTAAGTAATTTAATTTATTTTAGTAGATTATTTTTAGAAAGGGAGGGAAATTGATATCATTTGCCTTTTCCACAAGAGTGGTAGAAATGATCAAAGGTAGAATTTTAAAAATATATATGTATATATTATATAATTTATTTTTACATCATACATTTAATTATTTTATAAATATTTTACATATTATATAAAATAATATATTATCTATGATACATTTTATTTTCTATATTATATAATATATTAAATGTATTTTATATTATTTTATATATTATATTATTTTGTGTATTTATATTACATGTAATTTATGTGTATATATGTGTGTGTGTGTGTGTGTGTGTGTGTGTGTGTGTGTGTGTGTGTGTTTAATCCAGACCTGGCTATTATTCTCCAGATATGGTCTGATCAAGGTAAAGTATAAGTGTACTATGGGTTCCTTGTTCTGGACACTGGGGTTTCATTAACTGCAGTCTTAGATTGATCCCTTTCTCTCAAATCACACAGCCATATTCTTCATTAAGGTCCTCATCAACACTCACTTGGAATATTGCAATAGCTTCCTGATTGTCCTCCCTTCTTCAGATCCCTCCCTCTGACACTTCCTCCCCCTCAGAGTTGCCAAAATAATGTTCCTAAAGAAAGGACAATGTCATTTCCTTGCTCATTTTCTTAAGCAGGTTGCTTTTGTCCTTCCTTCTCAAAAAGGATCAGTGACATCAGCGTGGTGATGCCACAACATGCAAGTGACTTAGATTTAGGTGAAAAGGGGCTGTGCAAGTCACCAAAAGTATGTCTGGAATTATTTTACATATATATGTATATGTGTGTATATATAATATATATAATATTTATGTCTAACGGTGAGATCTCTAGGGTTGGGTGGAGTGAGGAAGAAAAAGAAAGAAAAAAAAAGAAACTTATGTGATAACTTTATATATAAATATATATATAAATACATATATATATATAATAGCAAATTGTACATGATAGATTCGCAGTTTCATGTCGTCATCTTTTTTATGGAAACACCTGCTTTATTTTATAAATTAAAAGTAAAATAAGTAAAAATTTACACATATATATGCCCCCCCCAAAAAAGAAAGAAACCTGTTATTGTTGCAATCCCTTGGAACTGGTCTTCAAACTTGGGGATTTTGGTCAGGTACCTTGGCACTAAAAATTTTTTGAGCATGCACTGCCAATGTGTATATTTACTTATTTATTAAATTGTATTTATATAATAATGTACTAATAATTATGTACATTATAAAACTTACAAAAAACAGAAATTAAAAGAAGATAAGATAAATGAAGTAATAATAGACATAAAAAGAGATAAGATGGAGTTTAATTGGGAAGATCATACATTCTAAATAAAGTTTGTATTTTATCTCCCATTGGGAAGATCATACATTCTAAATAAAGTTTGTATTTTATCTCAAAAGCAAAGGGAGATAAAAATACAAACTTTATTTAGAATGTATGATCTTCCCAATTAAACTCCATCTACCTTCTCATTCTTCTTCCATCTTATCTCTTTTTATGTCTATTACACTCCATAAAACTAGACTATTGCTATTTCTACATACAGCATTCTCTCATCTCTTTTTCTCTCCTTGAGCTATTCTCCCCACCCTGCTCAGAACTTCTGTATAGCCTCAAAGTCTCCCCAAAAATGCCACCTCCACAAGGGATTTAAATTGGTTCCCCTTAATCTCTAGTTAATAGCATCTTCTCCCACAAAAGAAAATTACATTTTATTTATTCTGCTAATATTTTGCATTTGTCTATGGACATGTGTTCATGTTGTCTCCTCAGCTAATGGAATACAGGATTCTTTACTATTTTTTCTTTTTCTTTTTTTTTTTCTTTTAGTTTTTGTAAGGCAATTGGGATTAAGTGGCTTGCCCAAGGCCACACAGCTAGGTAATTATTAAGTGTGTGAGGCCGGATTTGAACTCAGGTACTCCTGACTGCAGGGCTGGTGCTCTATGCACTGTGTCACCTAGCCACCCCCAAATACAGGATTCCTGATACCAATCTTTGTATTTCCACCACTTAGAAGAATAGTGAGAACATAGTAGGTGCTTGATATAGACTTGTGAAATAAATGTATGAATTTGACTGTTATTGTTGCAATCCCTTGGAACTGGTCTCCAAACTTGGGGATTTTGGTCAGGTACCTTGGCACTAAAATTTTTGAGCATGCACTGCCAATGTGTATATTTACTTATTTATTAAATTGTATTTATATAATAATGTACTAATAATTATGTACATTATAAAACTTACAAAAAACAGAAATTAAAAGAAGATAAGATAAATGAAGTAATAATAACTAATCCTAAAGTCAAAAGGGAGTCATTGAAGTTTATTGAGTAAGGGAGCTGTATCATCACAACTACATTGAAGGAAAATCACTTTGGTGACGAAGTGGTGGATGGGTTAGAGTGGAGAGAAACTTGAGGCAGATGAGTCTACTAAAAGGTTATTGAAATTGTCTAGATGAGAGATGAGGAGGATCCATGAGAGTAAAGAGAGAGATACAATAGTGATACAGGATTTGTTGATTGATTAGGTATAGGGTAGGGTTGGAGGAAGAAGGAAGAAAGGAAGGAAGGAAGGAAGGAAGGAAGGAAGGAAGGAAGGAAGGAAGGAAGGAAGGAAGGAAGGAAGGAAGGGAGGGAGGGAGGGAGGGAGGAAGGAAGAAAGGAAGGAAGGAAGGAAGGAAGGAAGGAAGGAAGGAAGGAAGGAAGGAAGGAAGGAAGGAAGGAGAAGAGAGAGACAGGAAGGTAGGAAGAGAGGGAGTAAGGGAAGGGGTGAAGGAAGAGAGGGAGGAAGGGAGAAAGAAAGAAAGAAAGAAAGAAAGAAAGAAAGAAAGAAAGAAAGAAAGAAAGAAAGAGAGAGAGAGAGAGAGAGAGAGAGAGAGAGAAAGAAAGAAAGAAAGAAAGAAAGAAAGTAAGAAAGAAAGAAAGAAAGAAAGAAAGAAAGAAAGAAAGAAAGAAAGAAAGAAAGAAAGAAAGGAAGGAAGGAGAGTTTGAGCCCAGATATTCCTTTCTCCAAATCCAGCCCTTGGCCCCAACTTACCATACCATCCTGCCCCAATATTATCTGGTCCACTTCCCTCTTCTTGCATATGAGTGATGTGGAGAATTATGAACATAGAAAATTTATAATTAGAAACAAATTCTATAATCTTTAGTCATGTTAACTCTTGTTAATTTTGGAAGGCTGTCTGCTCCTAAGATGTAAATTGACCTCTATTGTTTAATTATTAATTGTAAAATATGTACCCTGTCTCCTCATTCCCAACCCTCAGCTTCCAAGCTTCTACCTGATTTCATTCATGTAATAGGGGAGGGATTTCCCTTTTACCTCAGTAGCCAGATAATGGTCAAGACAACCTGAGCTGGACCCCACTCTGGGCTGGTCAGCCCTCTGGCCCAGACAGTTCTGTCTGTTTTCCTCTCTTCCTCTCCCTTATCTCTCCCTCTGTCTCCCAAGAAACCTCACCTAGCCTTTTATTATTGACCATGTCCTAAAGTGCCTGTTGCTTCTCTGGGAGGAGAAAAGTTTTAACCTGTTTACTTTGCAATATTTTATAATAAATCCTGAGCAATTTTAAAATCCCAGGGAGCATGTGAATTCCTGCATTTTTTCAGTAACCCTCGACTTCTCTCTTTAATTGGCATCCCTAATTCTCATCAACAACACAAGAACAATAAAACCAGGGCAGGCACAGTCACTACAGTAGCAGAAGGAAGATTTTAACATAGATCCCAAATCTTCCATGCTCTCCCTACCTCCCCCACCCCCACCCCCACATTCCAGTTTTACTTCTCCTACTCCTTCAGATTTAGAAATGTATGGGTTGTGATTAGAATGGGCAGAAGCTGGTAGATTGTTTCAGGAGGTATCTGAGCCAATGCCATGGTCACTATGGGCCCAGAGATTGCCCCTTGCCCCTCTGCTTGGTATCCTCAGGATTTCTGTTTCGAGTTTTCTTTTCTCCAGTTTGGCCAGGGGTGATCAAGTTCTAATCTACGCTATCCAAACTCATAAGAAATGAGTAAACCAGAATGCCAATGTATAAATTTGCATAGAGAAAAATAACTTCCAAACCAGATATGTGCTTCAGCCATACCTACCAGATCTCAGGAGAGTCAATTGTTAAAATTTTAATGACAGCATTTACACCTTGAAAATCAGCAAACAACACAAATCAGAATTAGATTTGTTGTCTTGTTGATGGATGTTTTTAGATTTAAGAAAGAAAAGAAAATGGCAATAATTAAGTGTGTCTTTTGGAGGAAGGGAGGGAAAATGATTGTTAAACATTTACTCTAATAGTACAGAATACTGCAGTTAGACTATTAATATTTTCTCTTTCTTGTAGGGAAAAAACATTTACTTTTTATAAGATCATTTTAAGATCAGAAGGTTACTTAATGAGCAGACCTCCTCCAGGGCAGAGAGAATATCTAAGATATTTGAAGATTAAGCCAGCAGTGGCTACTCTACCCTGCTATAGATGCCTTCAGTCTCATCCTACCAATAGGCTTTGTCTGCTCTCTACTAACCAGACTAGCTGTATCATCATCATAACAACAACCTCTGGGGAATCATCCTTTGGTTGTAAGTATCTCAAAAACAAAGAAAAATATGAAATAACCTTCAGTGTGGTTATGTTTCCTGCTACTCCTGCAGTGACCATGGTCAAACAGAAAAGGAAGCAGAGGATATTAATAGAATGGAAGCTACCTGAGGGCAAGGACCACCTCTCTTTTCTCTATGTAACCCTCAATTCCTAACTGCCCCTATATCTAGTTTCTTTAAACTTTCCTCCTAAAAAAACAGATTAATAGTCAGATGTGCAACTTCTGTTTAGGCTACTAGCCTTTGACATCTTTAATTTCTTAATCCTGAGTCAATTTTTTTCCAATATATTCTCACCATTATTCTCTATACCTTCCTCCCTTTTAAAGGTATAAAGTGTGAAGGTAGGCATAACTCTGATTTGGTGAATCTCATTAAGATCTTTGCAGAATTTGTTGCATCCTCTCCAATTAATATTAGTACATAAGCTGCTGGAATCTTCATTTCAGTCTTTTTGGTCTTCTAAGTTGTATGATTTTGGAGGTAAGTCTCAGACTCTCTGGGCTTCACTCTTCCCATAAATCCCATAAAAAATTGGATTAGATGATGTCTGATATTCTGATTAATGCCAAATCTATGATCTTGTGGTCTATAAGGCATCATTATGAACACTGCAAGATGAGATAAGCAAGAAGAGTCCTATAGAAAAATTTTGGTGTAGGAAGAAAACAGCACTGGAATTGGTGTCAGAGGACCTGAATTTGAATTCCAACTCTAAAAATGGCAATGTAGCCACGAGCAAGTCACTGGACCTTCATGACACTCAGTTTTTGCATGTGTAGAGTTCACCCTACTTGTCTCATGGATCTAGTTAAAGAAAAGTAAATTGTCAGTGCTTGAGGCAACTTAGAGATTGAGCCAGGAAAACCTACATTCTGATCCTTTCTCACCCATACTGGAGAATTACCCAGACAATCTATCTCTAAAAGTCCTAGTCAAGAAATTTCCTCTTCTATGAATTTCCTAGCCCAATGAAATCAGAAATCTAATCCTTCACTGTGAAGTGCTAAGTAAATTAGAGTTATTATTATTATTATCATCATTATTATTGGTCTTTTATTTTCTATGATTATAGCATGTCTTGAAATAATCATATCAAAATTTGAGATCTGATGAGCATCTGCAGGATATAATAAATGCCTCTTTGATTAAGTTAGTTTTGTTGATAGCTAATGGCATTCATTCTCTGTTCATTTCTATTAGGTTCAGTTTCAGAGAATGACTTTTTTTTCTTTATTGCTGAGTGCTGTTTACGACCTCACATCTACTATGTCCTATTTATAACACTTCAAGGTAGCCATGATTTTACTGGTATGATTCATTACTTCCATTGATATAGTCTGCCATCTTTTTTGCAGACTTAATGAGATGGTCTTCATGAGCTGCTGTAGTCTCCAAAAATATTCATCATCAGTCTTCTGGAAGTAAGCCTCTCTGACCTCAGCAATGCTTATTATCCTTGGAGAAACACATAGATTATTCCTGGCCTATGTGTTTCTTGGAGAAATACATAAGTTCAGATCTCGTCTCATATACTTATTGACTTTTGCCTCACTTTCCTCATCTGCAAAATGAGGATGATAATACACCTACTCCCTGGGGTTGATATGAAGATCAAATGAGGCAGTGCCTGGAATGTGGTGTGCTTGTTTGTTGTTGTTGCTTATTATTATTATCTTAAAGCATCCCCAGTTTTATCTCCACTAGAATAGCCTCCTCCTCCACAACATGAAGAAGCTTTAAAGACTTTAGCCCTCTACCATCTTATGTAGAGGAAAAGCAATACAGACTAAGACATTTATTGACAGGAAATGATCATGAAGGAAAGATTTTGGCTCTCATCTCTGTGCTAGGGACTGGGAATGGAACAGAGAGGGAGGTGAACAAAATGAGACTAAGAAATTGGAACTGAAGAGATATTGAATGTGCTTCTGGGGTGTACCTAGGATTGTTGATTGGATAAACTTTTTATTGGAAGAAAAATTCATCAGACAAATTCTTCATACTTTCTCTTTTACTAGCATAATCCCTAGGATCTGCACAGTAGACAATAAATGTTTTGAATGTGATTCTATGGATAAAGCTTGGAAGAAGTCATTGTGGGCTCCTGGGCTGAGCTGGGTCCAAAGCGATTTTCTCTTCCAGTCACTAGAAATGTATATGGATTATAGATTGTTGGAGTTGGAGGAGAGAAGGGAGAGAAGGTAAGGGGTTGCCCCACCGTGGAGTTATAAAGAATCCAATATTTGTTATTCTAGGGGTCTTAATGCAAGCCCATGGTGATTTTAATGTAGCTTTTCAGATCTGTCCTGGTATTTTAATAATGGCATTCATTTGGGCATTGTTGAAACATTACATTATTCAATGTATCCAATTGCAATACAATTTTCTATGGCCACATGGTGCGTTATTACTGTGTACCTTTCACGGAAGTGTAATTTGGGGAGAGATTTTTCCATCAAGACATTGAAGGTGCTGCTTTACAAATCAGATGTAATCTGGATCATTAGTCACAGCTCCAGGCTGAGAGCATTTCTTCAGGGTAAACACTTGTTTGGTAGAATGATCCAAGTTGGACAGCCCAAGAATACAATGACTCCAAACCTATCTTTCCTGAGATGTTTTACTTTAATCTCACCATGTACAGCAAACTGTACATGGCAAACTGATTGGCAAACTGATTGATCTCATCTTTTTCTTTTAAATTTTATTTATTTAAGGCAATGGGGTTAAGTGACTTGCCCAAGTCACACAGCTAAGCAATTATTAAGTGTCTGAGGCTGCATTTGAACTCAGGTCCTCCTGACTCCAGGGCCAGTGCTCTATCCACTGTGCCTCCTAGTTACCCCATCTCATCTTTTCTATTGAGAATGTCACATCAGCCTCCTTTTTTTAATCTCTTCACCTTTAAGTCAAAGTTCAACTCATGTGCTGTCTCCTGATTCCCACTCCAGTCCTGATTAAAACAAACTAAAAAAGACTATATTTATTTTTCATATATTTTGTTATTTATCTGACCACATGGGAGGCTTGTCACTCCCTAAATCAGAAAGACCAAGGTTAAGTCTTATCTCTGGAACATCCTGGATTTGTTAGGACCAAGTTATCTAACTTCTCAATTCCCACCCACCCACCCACACCTCCCCCAGGCAGCTATAACACTGAATGTTACAAAGCAGGTTCATTGGTAAAAAGACCCAGAATACCCTAAACCAGAAAAAAGTCCCAGATGTGAGAAAGAAAAAAAATCCAACAATTAGCTGTTATTTCCTACCAATCAAAAGTAAATTCGTTGATTATTTTCTTTTTATCTTTATACCCTCAGTACCTAGCACAATGTCTCCCATCCACAATAGTAGGAGCTGAGTCAATATTTGTTGAATTGAATTAAAATTAATTAGTAGAAAAAAGCATCTCTGTCAAAGACTTGGACTTTGAAAGTCAAATAAGATCATGGGCAGGGAGTGGGGAGAAATGGGAATGTCTTTTGTAAATCATAGAATACTATGCCAACTTTAGCTATTATATCCTTAGTTTATATTATGATGATCATAAAGTAACATTATTAAACTACATTCTTTGTTTACATATCAGGTTAAGGTAGCCAACAAGCCTCGTCCTTCAGCAAGTTAGGGGATATCTACCCCCAACCTGTGAAGACTTCCCCTGGTAGAATGGGAGGATAAGAACAGTGTGTTCCAGTGACCATGAAGGTGGCTGCAGTAGATGCTGTGGAGTGCTTAGATCTTGGTCAGCTAATGAAATATGCCAAGGTCATCCTTGGGCATTTCCAGTCATCCTGACTTTTATGACTCTGGGAAAGAGAGTGTGGCTGACAACTTTGTGTAGCTCTGTCTCCTCTACACCCAATTCATATACAAGTCCAGACCTCATCTCATGATGCCATTGGTCCTCTTAGAAAATGAATGACAGGGGGCAGCTAGGTGTTACAGTGGATAGAGCACCATCCCTGGAGTAAGGAGTACCTAAGTTCGAATGAAGCTTCAGATACTTAATAATTACCTAGCTGTGTGACCTTGGGCAAGTCACTTAATCCCATTGCCTTGAAAAAAACAAAGAAAACCCAAAGAAAATGAAGGACGGGGCAGCTGAGTGGTACAGTGAAGAAAGAGCTGGCCATAGAGTCAGGAGGACCTAAGTTCAAATCAAACCTCAGACTCTTGATACTAACTCATTGTGTGACCTTGGGCAAATCATTTAATCCCATTGCTTCATACACACCCCCAAAAAAGAAAAGAAAATGAAGAATAGACAACAGTAACAACAATATTCTCCACTCAAGTCTTACTGTCATAGAGGTAACCTTAAATTCTCATACTATACCAAGACAACAGATGCTCTAGAAGGACCTACCAATTTAGAAAGACTTTGAGTTTTGCAATAGGGCAATAGGACATCTATCTGTTGTGTGGACCAGCCTAATCCAAAGAGAAGTTCACCACCAGGTACTAACCACTAGATACGAAATTTTTGTTTTTTATCCAAAAACCATCTTACTAAGCATTGAAAAAAGAAGAAATTATCTATAACATTTCTAAGGAAAGAGCAGTTACACTGGTCAAATCATGGATCTTTTAATGTTTTGAGTTTTATTAATATCTCATTACTGCAGAAAGACTTTAAAAAGGAAAGGGGAAATAGAGAAGAATGAAATTATCATTATGTCCTAGAGAAGGTACATAATAAGTAACAGGAGATGCTGCCATGATGAGATAGAAAGAGCAGTGAATTTTGAATTCAGAGGATCCTTATGTTTACATCAAAGTTCTATCACCTCAGCCAAGTCACTCTACTTCCCTGGAACTCAGTTTCCCCAATTATCATTATGTCCTAGAGAAGGTACATAATAAGTAACAGGGGATGCTGCCATGATGAGATAGAAAGAGCAGTGAATTTTGAATTCAGAGGATCCTTATGTTCACATCAAAGTTCTATCACCTCAGCCAAGTCACTCTACTTCCCTGGAACTCAGTTTCCCCATCTGAACATGAGAAGCTTATACCAGATGTTGTTTCACATATCTTCAGGCTTTAGAACCTATGACCTTTTGTCTTTTCTATATTCTATGGGCATTTTTATTATTAATAACTTGCTTAAATAGGTCAGGACTGAGTTACTTCAATTGCATGCTATATCTTTTTCTCAATATTAGTTTTCTGACTTGTTTTTTTAAAAGACTGAGTCTCCCTATCTTGTCCAGATTGGAAATGCAGGGGTTATCTCACCATTGGTCACAAAAGTTTTGACTTGCTTTGTTTCTGACCTAGGCTGGTTTGTGTCTCCCTAAGAAACATGGCAACCAATCCTAGTCATGGGGCTCACTACATTACTGACAAACTTAATAAAGATACCCAATTGGGATAGACTACTATAACTCCGAGCTTCTAAGTTCAAGACATGTAATACCTTTCTTTTACTTTATTTTTCTTGAGGTTTCTTTTTTTTTGGGGGGGGGAATCCTATGTTTTATTTCATAGCATGGATGTTATGGAAATATTTTGTATGACTATACATATTTAACCTATATAAACTTGCTTTCTCAATTGGGGGGGTAGAGTAGGAAGAAGGGAGAGAATTTGGAACTCAAAGTTTTAAAAATGAATGTTAAAACTTGTTTTTCCATGTAACCAGAGAAATAGAATATATAAAAAAGAGAGAGATATGCAGACCCCTGTTTCCCCAGAATCTGAGGTGGTTCAGGCATGTGTCACTATGCTTGGACTAACTTTTGTTCTTATAAGTTAATGGTCTGGCTGGATACATATAAATAACTCATGAATGACTCCCATATTCATAATAAGTTATTTCCTGTTTTTAAAATATAATCAATTTTATTTTTGTATTGTTACTCAGTATTCACTTGCTAATGCCTTCTATTTTTTCCATGAAAGAATTCAAAATATATGAGTCTTCTGTAGTTGTCTACCAACCTCTCTTATTTTTTATTCCTGTTCCAATATTTCTAATATATTTCTCACCATTCTTACCTATTTTCATTTTTGAATTATGTATTTGTTCAATGTGGGGAATCTTATTGAGCTCTGTATAGAATTCTTTTACCTCTTCATCTTCTAATAGATATTAATACATAAGCTACAGCTACTTTCATAGTGCTGTTTTTTTCCCCAAATACTTCTCATCCTCTGGATATTGAACTTCAGTCTCAAATGATGAGCAAATGCTCTATAGAATGATATTTATATGTTTCAGTTAGACACATAATAAAATTAACCCTTCCAATTTCTTTATTTGTCTCTCTAAAAGGAACCTGTGAGCTTTCCTACCATTTATTGTCATTTAAATTTTTTCTGTTTAATTCACAGTGAAAAAGACAAGATTGACATAATTTAGTTTTTCTAATAGTTTATATATCATTAGACAAGGGTCTCACATTAGAGTGCCAACTGGCAAATTTATAGAAACCCTAAAAATCTGTGATTCTTAGCATACTCTGCCTTTCTACTGTTAATCCACTAGAACTACAAAAGTGGAGAGGGGTCACACAAAACAGAGCACCATTTTATATTTTTCTTAGTTTTAGAGGTTGCCCTGGCCAAAGAACACTTCACCAAATGGTTTGTCTGTATGAGCTCTTAGACATTTAGCTACATTGGTCTTTGGAAGGCAGAATCTTCAGTCCTTTCCAGTAAGAGACAACCAGATCGACACAACATTCTCCCATAAAGACCTTCAAGAATCCAGGGTCACCTCCACACCATTGTGAAGCATTTACCTAGGACTTTACAGTTTGTAGTCACATATTTCTGCTTTGCTTATATATCAGGTCATTCTTTTTATTAGTTGCTAATTCTTTGTCCTTTATTAGTTGCTAATTCTTTGTCCTCTCAGGGTGTCTACCTCTAACTTGATTGTTATGTCTTCAATATCTTCTTCTCTCTAATCCCTTATTTCTGCTTTTGTGCAATGATGGGGATACAATGATGATCCCTAGGGTCTCTTTGAAGTATAAAAGTTCAATATTCTCAGGCTACTTAGTCTTGCACTCTTTTTAATATGTTCTCCATTATAGTCTCCTTCAGATATCACTACCCTTCATCCATTTGTGCCATCTTTTATGCCATACTTCTTCCTAGGAAGGCCCTTTAATTCTCTCTTTGTACAAACCAAATCCTAGGGGCAGCTAGGTGGCACAGTGGATAGAATACCAGCCCTGGAGTCAGGAGTACCTGAGTTCAAATCCAGCCTCAGACACTTAATAATTACCTAGCTGTGTAGCCTTGGGCAAGCTGCTTAACCCCATTGCCTTGCAAAAACCTAAAAAAAAAAAAAAAAAACCCAAATCCTATGCTTATTTTCAGGTCTAGCTAAAAACTCCCTTCTCTCTTGAAGCCATTCCTAAATTACCACTTCACAATAGGGACTTCAGCCTGAATTCAGAGTCTCCTACTTAGTAACATATTCCTGGACAAGTCATTTAAACTCTTAGGGTCTCATTGTTATCAGTAAAACAAAGTAATTGAATTAATGACCTATAAGTTCAATTTCAGTTTCCTTTCATTTAAATCTTTTCAATACAAACATGCACAAATATATACATATATATTTATATATGTATGTATTCATATATATAAAATCTATGTCGCATTTTTTCACTCATTGTAATAAGGACATTGATATTAAAGGTATCAAAAAAGGTATATTGGGTACTAGAAAAGATACCATATGATAGGGGCAGCTAGGTGGCGTAGTGGATAAAGCACCAGCCCTGAAGTCAGGAGTATCTGGGTTCAAATCCAGTCTCGGACACTTAATAATTACCTAGCTGTGTGGCCTTGGGCAAGCCACTTAACCCTGTTTACCTTGCAAAAACCTAAAAAAAAAAAGAAAAGAAAAGATATCATATGAAATAAATAAAAGGAACCAGGAGTGTTTAGATAGGGAAAAAAACATTGGGTGCAAAAGAGGGGAGAAGGATGTGGTTGAAAAAATATTATTGTTCCTTTCAATATTTTTTCAAGTATTGAAGTTCTGACAAAGATTAGAGGGACAAGGATGAGACTTTCTTGCTCTGCTCTTGACCCTTTACTGTATTCTCTCTATTCACCCCCTTTTGGGGGGGGGGGATTTCATCAATTACCATTGGTTTAACTGCTATCTCTAAGCAGATGACTCCCAGATCCATCTATTTAGCTGTAGGTTTCTCCCAAGCTCCATTCTATCACATCACCAACTGCCTTATGTCCCATAAGCATCTCAAACATGTTATCTTTTCACCAAAATCTACCCTTTTTCTTAACTTCTAAATTTTTTGCCATGGTTACTTCCAAGTATCTATGTTCTTGACCTCAAATTCATCCTCAATTCCTTAGTCTCCCCAGTAACTTATCTAATCTTATTGATTTGAGCTTCACAATATATCTTACATCTACTCTTCTTTCCTTTTCCATAACCATCACCTAAATCAGTCTTCATTACCTCTCCTCTGGATATTTTCAAGAGCCTCCTTCTTAGTCTTCATGCCTCAAGATGTTCTCCAATCTATCCTCCATAAAACTCTGACAGTGATATTCCTAAAAGTCTGAACAGGTACCCACTCCCCACCCCCCAGCACCCCAGTGAGTTTGGCTGGTTCAGAGAGACTTCTAACATTAAATACAAGCTCCTCTGCTTCTGCATTTAAAGCATTTCACAATCCTATTCCAGCCTACCTTTCCAGAGTTATAGCACATCACTCCCCTTTACACATGCCATGTCTTAGCCACCCTGCTCTTCTTCACATATAGCTTGCTATCTCTCATCTCCATACTTCTATTCAACCTGTGCTCCAAGCCCTGTCCAAGCCCAGAAGTAATCCCCCTTTCCTCTTCCTCTTCCAATGCCTCCTTCAAACCTCAGTCCAAATATTTCTTTTTATAGGAAGCTGACCTGGTACTCCAGCTGCTAAGGGACTTGGATTTACTTTACATATATTTTGTCAATGTATGTATGTGTGTGTCCATGCTGTTTCCTGTGATAGATGTAAAATATAGCTCTTTGAGGACAGAAACTGTTTTAGTTTTGCCTTTGCCTTTTTGCCAGAAGCTAACCCAGTGCCTTGTACTTAATGCATTCTTTTTTTTTTTTTTTTAGGTTTTTGCAAAGCAAATAGGGTTAAGTTGCTTGCCCAAGGCCACACAGCTAGGTCATTATTAAATGTCTGAGTCTGAGACGGGATTTGCACCCAGGTACTCCTGACTCCAAGGCCGGTGCTTTATCCACTATACCACCTAGCCGCCCTACTTAATACATTCTTAATAAAATCTTTATGTCTATCTAGCCATTTATGTCTGCCTGCTTATCTTTCTTTTTATCTATCAATGTCTATCTATCCATTCATCTGCCTATTTGCCTGTCTATCCATTTCTCTGCCTGCCTATATATATATATATATATAATATATATATATACGTATATATGTATATATGTATGTCTATCTTTCCATACATCTATTTATTTATCTATCTCTCCATTCATCTGTCTGCCTATCTATCTAATTTTTCAGTCTTCTATCTACATATCTGTCTGTCCATGTATCTTTCCATTCATCAATCTGCCTATCTGCCAATCTGTTTATTCATTCATCTCCCTGCCTGCCTATCTATTTGTCTAACATCTGTCTGTCTCTTGTCTATCTTTCCACTCATCTATCTAATTATCTATCTATATATCTATTTATCTGCTTGTCTGTCTTTGTGTCTATCCATTCATCTGCCTTTCTGCCTGTCTATTTATCTGTATCTGTCAGTTTATCTTTCCATCATCTATCTATATGTCTTTCTTTCCATTCACTTATCTATTTATTCATCTGTCTATCTATCTATCTATCTATCTATCTATCTATCTATCTATCTATCTACCTCCTTAGTAAATTCTAGTTGCTTGATTGATTTTTGGCACCAAAGGGTAAAACTGGAACATATTAGGTGAAAGTTATCAAGATGCAAATTTAGGAGTTTAGCAAGTTTCCTCTACCATGAGTCTTCAAATAAAGACTGGATAGCCACTTGTTCAATATTCTGTAGCTTGTATTATTACTCAGCATTGTACTAAGTGGTTTCTCAGGATTCTTTCTGAGCTGAGATCCTAACATCCTGAGCTGTTCTCTACTTGTTTCTGAATTTAAGTCTTGTCTCTCTAACTAGATTGCAAACACCTCAAGGGTAGGAGCCCTGTCTTTTTTTTATACTTCCTCCATGCTAACAGAGTGCTGCTCACACAGTAGACATTCATTTGCCCAGAGTGAATAAATGGATAAATTCAACAGTGTCAGAATTTATCCTTCTCACAGTAAAAGAGTTTATCCTCAAACTGAAATAGAATCAAAATCTCTTATGCTCTAACAATCTCATTCCTCTAGGTTTTCCTTTAATGTCTATCTAAAATTTCTTTATGCTATCAAGTATTCAATGGAATTAAGTAGCTGATAAGAAGAATCTTACTCTAGAAAAGGAAATAAGTGAGAAAGAGATGCCATATATGTCTGTATGTCTACATTCCTATGCCCATGCATAGGCATCAACTGCAAGCATATGTTCACCTTGTCTGTATTTTTACCCATGCTGGGATTTGCTCAGGAAAATCTACTCTTTTCTGTTCTTTAGACCTTCCAAAGGATTCATGCACCAAATAACTAAATTATGTCTCAGTAGCTAAACAAATTATGCAAAATTATACACCATGAATATTTTATATTTTCAAACCCTGAAGCCAGATTTGAGACAGTTTTATGTCTGCAGCAACCCATATCATACCCAGATGAATTCTGCACCAGACAAATGGTTCTTTCTGAAATGGCCTTTCCCCTCCCTTTTTGCCTTTGTCTTGATTGTGTTAATAAAGGTATCTCACCAGTTTTATTGTACAGAGGTAATGCAAGTAATTGCAATGGGATTTTTTAAATTCATCTGCAGTAAGGGGAGACAGCTCCCAGGAACCAAATTCTATTAAAGGTGCACACCATTGTTTTATGGTAAATAGGGTTTAACATAGGTAGACCCCATTTACAAAAAAAAAAAAGCTCAATCATTTTACTTAGCAAAAAAGTGATCCAGGTCACAGTGGGATTTAATTTTTTCCCCATCTGTGTTAAATCTTAAATGTCAAAATTACCTTAAAAATGTATTTTTCCCTAAATACCAATATTTTTACTAGCTGTGTTTGAAATCAAAAGAGAGAAATGAAGCTAAGTATGATCTGTCTTAAGGAAACTCAGAATTGCTTTAAAGTTCCAGGTGGTTTTTCCCCCAATTTACCAGTATTAGATTTTTTTAAAACCTTCTGAAGAAGTGCCTGTGAAGGTTGATGTCCTCACTCCCAAAGAGGCCAGTAGAAGAAAATGATGAAATTGGCAGTTAATAAGATTTCTTTGGCACTGTTACTTGAATCCGGGGATTCACAGTAACCTAGGTTAATACTTTAAATTGAGAAACTTTGAAATGGCCTAGAATTCGAGGAGAGTAGACACAGATTTGTCTTTACTCCCATTTACCTCTGTTACTTGCTAGCCTTTGAAAGAACAGCAAAGAAAATTCAGCTGAGTCATAGAAGAGTAAGAAAGCCAAAGCAAGGAGTCCAGTCTCCAGGCATCAGGCCACTCCTTTCACTGAAAAATTACAAAAAGAAGTTACCCACAAATCACTGGGAATTTGAATGATTACCCTTCCCTTGTAGCAGGGGTTTTTAACATTTTGTGGGTATGTCATGTGCCCCTATGGCAGGATGATGGAAACTGATATTATTGTGGTTTATTGACTACATATATAAATGAAGGAAATGCTAAATTCCTTTCAGAAGTCAGTAAAAGTTAGGGGGCAGCTGGGTGGCGTAGTGGATAAAGCACCGGCCCTGAAGTCAGGAGTACCTGGGTTCAAATCAGGTCCCAGACACTTAATAATTACCAAGCCGTGTGGCCTTGGACAAGCCACTTAACCTCGTTTGCCTTGCAAAAAAACCTAAAAAAAAAAAAGTCAGTAAAAATAAAGATGCTCTTTTTCCCATACAACTTTATGGAATCCCCTGAAATATATTGTCCTTGAAGGTTCAAAGATCCAAGATTAAGAATTCCATATCTTTAGTCATATTCCTCATATTTTGTTCAGCAAGCCAGAATCAAACTGGGAGTTCAAAAAAAAAAATCACTTAGATCAAGGGGAAATCAGTTCAATAACATGGAGCTATTAAGTATCATCTGAGTTCAAATCTGACATCAGATACTTACTGTGTGACCTTGGGCAAGTCACTTAACCTTGCTTGCCTCAATTTCCTCATCTGTAAAATGAACTGGAGAAGGAAATAGCAAATCATTCCAGCACCTCTGCCAAGAAAACCCCAAATTTGGTAAAGAAATTTGAATAAAAAGAGTGAAACAACTCAACAACAACAACAAATGTATTGTACACTAGAGATAACAATGATAAGAATGGGGATAGCTAGGTGGCACAGTGGATAGAGCACCAACCCTGGAGTCAGGGGAACCTGAGTCCAAATCCAACCTCAGACACTTAATAATTACTAATTGTGTGACCTTGGACAAGTCACTTAATCCCGTTGCCTTGCAAAAAAAACCAAACAAAACAAAAGACAAAAATGAAACCAGTCTTTAGCCTCAAGGAACAAACATCCTTGGCGGGGAGGGGCAACACATAACATGAACACACATATCTGTAATAATTTCACACCTCTTCCTTAACCCTATGAGCCGTGGCTAGTGGGTGAGCATGGAGCTAAGCTGAGCTGCCTTATAAACACTTTTGGTGGACCACACAGACTCTGGTTCAGCACAATTCAAGAAGCCAAGGCAATCCCTTTATCAGTCACTGAACCAGAAAGAGCTACTTTCTCAGCAGAAGGAAAAGCAGCTTCTGCTCTCCCTGACTTTTTCCTCTCTCCAGAGAATGCTACATGGAACTCTCTCTGGGGCTTCTTGTAAGATGCTTACCTTTCCTTCCTCCACAAATTTCCCCAGCCCTGGAGTCTATGGCAGTTAATTGTATATGACTGTGTGCCCACGCAAGCCTGAGGCTGAGACTCGGACCCCTAGCAGCCTCTCCTGCTTTATGTATCTTTCCTTGAGTATACGTGACTGAATAAGGCTCAGGAGAGATAGATTCTAGCTGCCTAGAATATTTGAGAGCTCCTGAGTTCTTCATTTAGTGCTCTTTGCCCTTTGGGAATATCTCTGTATAGCCATTACAATAATTTTTAGAGGAGAAAATGACCACTGGCAGAGTATGAAACTTAAATTCTGACCTGGTCTGACAAAAGACATGGAATTTGAGGAAGTTGTTTAGACAGTGAAAAGTTGAGATGAATTTCCACCTGACTTGATGTGGCTCTGTCAATGGGTGCTTGTGAACCTGTAATGGTTTAAGAATTTCTTTTATATGGAGGAAATTAATTTTATTATTAATAAATTGTCATGCCTAATGTAACAATCCACATTAAGTACCATCTTATTCCTTTTGGGAATAAGTGCTAAATATGAGTTGTTCATATCTAAACTTCAAGTGATTTTCCTCAAGTTCTAGGGACGGAACATAGAGAACCAGAGACAATGAGAAAGAGTATGACCACTTGTTTTTAAATAGTATTTTTCCAATTACATACAGAGACAATTTTTAACATTCGTTTTTATATAATTTTGAGTTTCAAATCTCCCTACCTCTCTTCCAGAAATTTCGTATAACTTATATATGTGCAATCATGTAAAACCTTTTTTATATTTGAACTCAGGACCTGAGTTCAAATGTGACCTCAGAACTTGACAATTATCAACTATGTGACCTTGAGCAATTCACTTAACCCTGATTGTCTCACCAAATAAGAAAGAGACAGAGAGAGAGAGAGAGAGAGAGAGAGAGAGAGAGAGAGAGAGAGAGAGAGAGAGGAAGGAAGGAAGGAAGGAAGGAAGGAAGGAAGGAAGGAAGGAAGGAAGGAAGGAAGGAAGGAAGGAAGGAAGGAAGGAAGGAAGGAAGGAAGGAAGGAAGGAAGGAAGGAAGGAAGGAAGGAAGGAAGAAAGAAAGAAAGAAAGAAAGAAAGAAAGAAAGAAAGAAAGAAAGAAAGAAAGAAAGAAAGAAAGAAAGAAAGAAAGAAAGAGAGAAAGAGAGAAAGAGAGAAAGAGAGAGAGATCAGGTCATCTTAGGACTGAACCTAGAATTGAGAGATAAATTTTCTGGAAGATAGTGAGTACCTCAACCCCAGTGGGACCTAAAAAAGTAAATATAAAAATATAAAAATAGATACAATACATAACAATTTGGAAGGAAAGATCCTCTGAAACTGAGGTGGGGTGTGTAGAAATCAGGAAATATTATGTAGAAGTTGGTACTTTAACTAAGTCTTGATAGGAAGCAGGGATTTCAAGAGACCAAGATGAGGAGAAAAAGAACTCTACACTTGGAGGATATAAGCATGGAAGCAAGAGACTGAATATAATAGAGATACATTCATATTCTGTCATATAGGGCCAGGCTTGAGCAACAATGGAAAGCAGGTAAAGTTTATTTTGGGAGTTGTTCTCTACTCATGTTTCCCTAAGTCTACTTTTTTCTTCCCCTCAATCATCCCCATCAGTGGGGGCAACATCAAAGCAATATTGGGCATGAGAGAGACACACAGGACCTTTGGGGTCATCTAGAGCTTGGTCTAAAAGATGTCTTAGGTTCCTTTCAACCTATAAATCACACTAAATCTAGTCACATATTTAAAGCTAGAATGCTTTTTAACTATGCCCAACTCTTCATCTTCCCATTTGGGGGATTTCTTGGCAAAGATAATAGGGTAGTTTGTCATTTTCTCCTCCACAGATGTGGAGACTGAGGCAAACAGAATGAAGTGAATTGTTCAGGATCACAGAACTAGCAAGTATCTGAGACTGTATTTGAACTCAGATCTTTGTAAAGTCTGAGACCCTATCTGCTGCGCTATCCTGCTACCCTAGAATGAATCTTTGAGATCACAATCCAGCCCTCTTGCTGTAGGGAGGAATCTAAGGTTCAAATCTGTGGCCACTTATCTAAAGAATCACAATTTAAACTCAGCTCCTCTAATTACAAATCTGATTTGCTTGGCCCAGACATTAGAACTAGGTGCATTGGGTGGAAGTCACCAAGAAGTAGATTTCTAGCTTAAAGTGTGGAAAACTTCCTAACAATTAGAATAATTCACAAGTGAGGTATTTCTCTTCTGTGTTGATCTCTCCAACAAAAGCTGGATGATAATTCATTAGATATATTGTAAAGGGTATTTTTATTCAGGTTGACATAATATCAGAGGACC
Source organism: Macrotis lagotis (assembly GCF_037893015.1). Taxonomy (NCBI): domain Eukaryota; kingdom Metazoa; phylum Chordata; class Mammalia; order Peramelemorphia; family Peramelidae; genus Macrotis; species Macrotis lagotis. The sequence goes on along the minus strand of NC_133660.1, from coordinate 115,744,033 downwards.
CTTCCAGCTCTTAGATTCCGTTATTATCTTCTTCATCAGACAGTTTCACAATCTGGCAATCCAATCTAAATCACCAGAAAGCTTTTATTAAACACTTTTCATTATAGGTGCTAGGAATACCAAGGGGAAAAAAACCACAGCCCTCGGCAATTCAAAGAACCTACATTCTACTGGGAGATTACAATTGTTAACCAATAATTATAGGCATTATTATTGGAGGAGGGAAAGAAGGGCAGCTATGACGACCTGTAATCCTTATTCCAAAACTACATAGTCAGTATTTTCATACTGTTCACACAAGATTCTTTGAAGATATAAGAACAGAGATAACTTCAGTCACTGACCCTCCAACCATCAGTATCAAGTGAGGAATAGATGATCCATATTCAAGTATGACCTATAATACCTACCTGCTGAGTAGGAAAATCATGTGACCTTTTGTCACCTGGAAAATAGTAATAGCAATACTTGTAGCACTGACTACATGGGGTTTTTTGTGATGGTGAAATAAGATAATGTATCTAAAGTACTTTGCTCATTTAACACAGTATATAAGTATTCTTTATCATTTTATTAGTAGTTGCTCCCAACAACTCTTTGGATCTCTAAGTTGTTGGGAGCAACTGCTAATAAAAATAATAATGAATATTTATATACTGTGGTAAATGAACAAAGTATGTTAGACTTGATGTCATCAGTCTCTAGGCTAGAGTCCAGCATACAGTAGGTGCTTAATAATTGATTGTTGATTTGAATTTAATTGAATTATTCAGGCAGGACAAAGAGTATGCACTTTCCTTTCCCTTACTTTCATCTGTAAGACTTGTTCAGGAAGGAAGAAAGGAGATACCTCATGACTCTGAGGTCTCTTCAGGTTCTAGATCTTACGCTTCATTCCTGTTACATCGTCCCTGTTCTCTCCATTCCCTAACACCCACTTCCTCCTCAAAAAGGTCATAGCTGTGCCATTTCTCATTTCAGTTCAAGTTTCATTTTATGGGGACAATATGTTGTATTGGCAAGAGCTCTGCATTCCCAACTCAAGAAACTGCATTCAAGTCTTAGAACTCTTTGTTCTACATACACATACACACACATACACACACACACACACACACACACGTGCATATTATATATTTTACATATATATATATGTGCTTCTATATATTTGTGGGTACATACATAAATATTTGCTGTGTTTCTTTGGGCAAGTTAGTTCAAATATCTGAATCTCAGTTTCCATCTATGCAAAATAATTTTTATACCCAAGGAAGGGCTGGTAAATATTTAATAACAAGCTCTGCAAAAAAAATGTACACCATTTTAATATTTTATTTACATTTTAGCATGTTGATAAAATTTTATTAATATATTTAAATAAGTCATTATTTTAATATGCTAAATATTCCATTTAACATATTATTAACATTTTCTCCAACATTTTAAGTCTAGATAATCAACAAAGCAATAAATCCAGCACTGATTTGTAGCATTTATCAGTTTCGAGGGGTAAGTGCTCAAGTTGAAAATTTAACAATCAGCTCAAGCCAGAATTTATCTGGCACCTGCTTTCATACCTTACCTAGTAGAGAGAAAAACACTTTAAGATTTTTATTTTGACCAGATAGGCTTTCATGAACTTTAACGTAGGAAGCTCCCTCAGCAATTCAGATCGACTACTTCTCCAAAACTGAGTCCTTAAGAGAGTTTCCTAGGGCCCTGAGAGGTCAAGTTCAACTCAAGTTAAATGTCTTGCCCAGGGTCACCTAACAGTATGTGTCCCAGGTCTTTCTGACTCTGGGAAAGTTAGCTCCCTATCCATTATCTCTTCCTTTTTCTCAAGCTTCACAGAGTCCTCAATCAATTTTACCTTCCATTATGATTCTACTTCCATCTCCAATAAACTCAAGACCATCTTATCCTGCTCTTGCTGTTGTCTTTAGCAAAGGACCTTTGAGCAATGATACAGTGACTTTGGGCAGCAAGAGTAAACAATCTGGATATTTCAGCCCCACATATACACTCTCCAGTTAATGGGATTTCAGGACCTGGGGAAGGGGGCTCAATTCTATACCTAATCAGCTCCAATCTCCAGTTGCTTAGCCTTAATCCTATGCAGACTCAGCTACTTTCTCCTGTGGAAGTCCTGGCAGGACGGAATCAGACACTTAGAAAGTACAGTTAAATATAGACATCGAGGGCTAGAATGAAAGGACTAATTAAGAACCAGGAAGTTGCTCTCGGGAAATTAAAATTGTTTGCCAAGGCATTCTTGGCTGTGCCAAAGCCAATTTTGGCATAGAATGCTGATGTGAGAACTGAGCTTAGTACAGTATTTAAAAAGAAAAAGAAAAGACCCTCCCCCCTCTACTTTTCTTTGGCTTGCTGACCTGTGACATATATCTTCCCCAAAAAGTCATCTTAGAGAGAAAGTTTCTTAGAGAGAAAGAAAATCATTCTGAGGATGATCTGAACCAGATTCTGCCCCAAGCAGTCACTTATTCCTTAGGAATTAATGAGCTTTCTTGAGCTGCTGGTTTACCATAAGGACATGACTAAAGCCCTAGACCAGAGAAAATGCAAGAAAGCCTCATTCATTACAAATCCACTGTCGGACATCACCCCTGTCAGGGCCCCATGCTGCAGGCCATGGGAAGAGCTGGGAGTTTATAGTCTGGCAGACTCAGCTCTGCTCCTTCCATGCTGTGCATCCTGGGCAAGACTCTCCACATCTCTACACCTGAGTTCCTTCCTCTGGAAGGGAAAGGGGCCTTTCTTATTGGAGATCTAAATGATGTGACTCCTTCAGCAGCACAGGAAGCAGAGCTACCTAGTTTATCCAGATGCAGAGGGACGGATCCTTCTACTCTCCTCAGTTTCAGAGCTTGAATATGGGGAAAGAAAGCTCCATTAAACCAGAAAACTTTACCTTTTATAGAAAATCATCATATTGTGTGATGTTGAAAAAGTCAATTCTTCTTCCTGGCCTCTTTTTCCTCTTCTATAGAATAAGAAGTTTGAAGTGGATGGCTTTCCTTCTAGCCCTAAATTCTATTATATTAATTTGAATTTTTTGGTGATTGAAATGAAAGGACCATTAACAGCATTGATGTTGGCTGTGGTAGAATCTATTACAATAGAATTTCCTAAAGAAAATATTGGGAAGGGAGGCAGTGGACAGAGCACTGGTCCTAGAGTCAGGAGGACCTGAGTTCAAATCCAGCCTCAGACACTTAATAATTACCTAGCTGTGTGACCTTGGGTAAGTCACTTAACCCCATTGCTTTGCAAAAACAAAAACAAAAAAAGATGCAAAAACCAGGGGTCTTGTTTCCAGTCATATGTACATAAAGAAGGAATTTGTAATGAAAATTTGAGGGAAATGCTGATCCCTCATGGGAGTTTTTTTCTGTTCTTGTTTCTTCTTCCAACCCCATACCACATCTCTATTCTTTCCATTTCCATGGGAAAGTCAAAAAAATCTTGAGGAATGAGGAGAGGGTAAAAAAAACTTATATAGGACATCAGACCAAAACATACCCTTTCAGATTTGTCAAAAGAATGTTCCTGAAATGATTTGAAAGAAACGTAGGTTGGCAATTGTAAAAAAAAAATAGATGGAGTGACAAAAATTTTCTAACCCATTCAGATATGGACTTGGGACAGAAAAGACAATTCTGATAAGCAAGAAATAGGTTCAAAAATAGAATAAATACTTAAAAGTCTGTAAACAAAATTTAGCAACTAGAGACTGAGACTCTCCCACTAGAGAAAAAAGTTAGGCACAACCAAGATTATGAGAATTAAATATATTCCTTTTATTAAGAAAACAAAACAGCTCCATATTTATTCCTAGTTTATTGAAAGTTCATGAGAAGTTTGACTCTCTCATGGAAAAAAACTGAAATTTAATCTCCCAAATCCCATGCTAAAAGGAAAACAGTAATTCCCATCCTTCTTATTGTAGGGAAGAGAGCACCTCAAATGAAGACTCCTGCTGATACCAGAAACTAGTAGCAGAGAGAAGCTCTGAAATCATATGCACAGCAACAATGTCCAGGAATGACCAGGGAACCAGCAGAGATGCTGAAAGCACCAATAGCAAGAGCATTGGGAAACAGCAGTGGGAACAGCATGACTTCACAAAAAGATAATAGTAATCCTACAGCATTGGAGGCATAAGTTGCCTTTTCACACAATATATGTACTCCATATGTTCTCCACATGTATGGCTTTCTTATGTATAGGTCTTGCATGCATCAAATGTATTTGCAGAGGATGGGTTCTAACTTTCAAGTACGATCTCTTGACAACACCAAGTGTTATGATCAGGCAAGTCACTTAACCCTTCAATATTCTAGGTAACTCTCTAAGACTATAAGTTGTAGAAAATCTGCCAATTGACATTAGCTCCTCACTGAGGAGGTCTTTATAACAACTGCCATTACAAGGAGATCTGTATATGGAAAACTCCTAGATTTAGTTTCTATCCTCATAACCCTTATTTAAATTAGAAAAGAGGAGAAAATATTCTGTTGTTACTTTCCTTACTTTGCAATTTCATTAAATATTTTTCACTTGAACTAAATGTGCCCTCTGACTGGCAACTGTAAATACATCAAAGAAAGTTCAGAACTAGGGTTTTACACTGAATTATCCATCTGCAGGGTACTTAAACTAGGGGAGCTTATGAAGAGAAGCTCCTTCATTTAAGTGTGAATGCCTTCAAATGTTTCACTAATTCAGTGAAACCCCTTTCTTTTCTAATCCTCATTTAACTAGACAGGGTCAATGCTGGTATTAGCTCAGGTTTCATTCTTCTTCATCATCATCATCATCATCATATAATTAGTATTTATATACCTTTCAGATTTGTCAAAAGAATGTTTCTGAAATGATTTGAAAGAATTATAGGTTGGTAATTGTAAATAAAATAGATGGAGTGTGGGGTGGCTAGGTGGCACAGTGGATAGGACACCAGCCCTGGAGTCAGGAGGACCTGAGTTCAAATTTGAACTCAGACACTTAATAATTACCTAGATGTGTGGCCTTGGGCAAGCCACTTAACCCCATTTGCCTTGCAAAAACCTTAAAAAATGGAGTGACTAAAATTTTCTAACCCAATCAGATATAGTCTTGGGACAGAGAAGATGACTCTGATGAGCAAAAAATAGGTTCAAAAGAATAGAAAAAAATTTCAAAGCACCATTTAAATATTATCTCAATTGACCCTTACTACCCTGCAAGGTAGGTAGCATTATCTCCATTTTACAGATAAGGAAACACAGCTAGTAAGCATTTGAGGTGGGAACTCAGATTTTCCTGACTTCAAGTCCAGTGCCCTAACCCCTTAACTTTAGTACATATGCTTTATAGAACAAGAACTAACTCATTGGAATATCCTGATCTCGACAATGATTTCTTAACATAATACCAAAACTTTAATGGACATAGCATCTCCTCAGTGTACATATTCCCATCAATGGACTCATTCATGCTTATCCAACTTTCCTGCTCTTATTCATGACTCTTATAAATCCCAATTCTGAAGATTCACCCAATATTTCATGAAGGTTCTCTTTCATGGAAATGATTCCTATTCAGATGTGAATTAGATTAGACAGTTTCTATAGTCCCTGCCAATTGTGAGATTCTATGATTGAATCAGAGTAATCATTTAGAATTATCAGCTTTGTGACTTATAAGCAAAGATGAATTGCTTAAGTGATTCAACACCTGTATGGACATCAACAACTCCCATGAACTGTCCATCAGTTATTCCTTGCAGCTGACATAGAACTAATCATATTTTTTTCCTTCTTTATACTGTGCAATAGCTTGCTCAGGGCAATAATATTCTTTCCCATTGTCCTCTGGGAAATCCTTGACATTAGTCCTTCAAAGCCTAATGGTGCTCCATTACTTTTACATGGGCACCATCTGGGAGCATATTGATATTAAAAAGATGGGCCTTTAAGAAGCAGTTCAGGGGAATTAAAATAATTACAGCTACTTTTTAAAATTTATGCAGTAACATTTATTTTTCTCAAGAATTTGTGATGGGGCAGCTAGATGGTGCAGTGGATAGAGTACTGGCCCTGGAGTCAGGAGGAGCTGAGTTCAAATCCAGCCTCAGACACTTAATAATTACCCTAGCTGTATGACTTTAGGCAATTCACTTAACTCCCATTGCCTTGCAAAAAACAAAAACAAAAAAAAAAGAATTTGTGCTATTTTCAAAGCTTTTCAGTATCACTCAAGACAGCTCAACTTTGCAATGCAAATAACAAAGTTCCTCATCCCAGGAATCACTAAATGTCAGAAGGTACAAGGACTCCAAAGATTTTCTAATGCAATTCACTAAGACTCACCTCTACCCCATGCAGTTTCTACCTGAAGATATCCAGGTATAGGGAACTCACTACATATCTCAAGACAGTCCATTCCATTTCTGGACAACTCTGATGCTTAGGATGTTCTTACCTATACTCTTGGATACTTTAATTTTCCTCTCTTCTCCAAAAAGTAAACTGCAGGAATGTTAAGATTTCTTTTGTTTTTATATACCCTACTTTTAAAGATAACAGAAAAAAAAAACACTTATTCTGTCCATCTGTCATCCTCTCTTTTATGATATGAGCTTTCCACTTCCATGAACAACAGTTACCACAGTCTTTTATGCTACTTCTCATGAAAACCATAATTTGTATTTTCTACAGTCTACTTATATTCATTTTACATCTCTCTCCATTGCGTTTTGGATCTTTGAAATTCTGATTCTTCTAAAATAGAGGTGATCCATGATTCATTGTCACAAGGATATATAAGGAAAATACTCAGTGGTATTAAGTTAATGGGCTTTTGTATCAGGGAACAGCTTGAGATCATTGAAATCATCCCATAATTTCCCAGATGCAATACAGTCCAATTTCTTCTTCCTATTCAGTTTTGGATCCATCTCATTACTCAGCCATATCATTTGTCCAGAATCAACACAGTTATAAACTAACTCAATGGGCTGCCCATCCACTGCATGTTATGATCTGGGAAATATGCATTTTTCATCCATTTGGTTTCTACAGTGTACATTTTTATACTTATCTTTGAAAAATGACTATACATTTCCCTGAGGAGGTTCTGTACTTTTCAGGGGACTCAATGCACTGAGTACAATGTATAAATGTGAATAGTACCAGTGACAACCATCAATAAGATATTTCTCTTCTTTTTTGGACTTTGTACAAGATAATCTCAATGATTCTGATGAGTTCCTTAGGAAAGACATCATCTACCCATTTTATGCTTTGCTTGATAGTATTCATTGAATCACTGAAGAAAGATTTTTCTGTAGTTACAGTTATCATAAATTTTATATATGATTTTAATATAAAAGTTGGAGATACTAGTTTGAGGAGAACTTTTTAAAATGTATTTTGTTCTACTAAGTTAAGTGCTTCTTTAAAAGAAATCAATAAACTATAGGAACAAAGGTATTTTATATCCTCTACCCATCACTTATATGACTGAAAATACATTCCACTTTAAGGAAGCATCTGTGAAAGGTTCTTTGTTCTTTTCTCATATTTCCATCAAGGGTACCTCATATGTGCACATAGACCATTATCATAAAGATTTTTATAGAGTTGAGAAATTCCATATATGGGTTGGTAATTGATGGCTTCTCCTCAGTCACTTTTTTTAAAGTACTGTTTTTGATTTTTCTTTCTTATAGTATCAGGAGTTCCAGCCAAGATGGATGACTGAATGGAAGCCAATGGGCAAATTGCCCAGCTCCCATATACCTACTCCACTAGAGTTAAAATTCACACTAAAATGAATAATGACTAATAAATCGAATTGGAAACCATAGTAAATGCCTTCTTCCACCCCAAACTCTCTAAGAGATCAGTAACACACCCAAGGGCAATAAGGAAAAGAGGTTGTTAGCAAACTTAGTTATCATAGGGTAGCTTCCCAGCATGACCAGAGATGGACCTGAGGCCTTGCAAGAGTGCCTGCAAGGCTCTGTATCCAGATAAAATAAGAGCAGAGGGCTCCCTTGAGAAGCCCCAGAGTAATTAGAAAGCTCCATGGTTAGAATCTGGGAAGGTCCAGGGAGCAGCATTGAACAATAGTCAATGTGGCACCATAACTCTCTGACAAGGACACTACAGACTCTGAGATTACTAACACTCTTTTCTAAGATGCCTGAGACAGAATATTTTTTTCCTTTCAAGAAGGCTTTTTTTTTCAAGAGTCAGCTAAAAACAAAATTTGGTTTGATTTTGTACTACCTCTCAAGGATAATGTCATCATTAACAAGATGCTTATAAACCAATCGATCTATAAACTTTATTTTAAAAAAAAGACATGTATATATGAAGTGAATATTTTGAAGGAACTTTTCTCCAAAAAATAAAATAAATAAATAAAAACCTGTAAAGTAAGTAATGCTTGTATTATTGCCCACATTTTATATATGAAGAAACCAATAGGTTTGAGGCTAACTGGTTTGCCCGTGCTCATAACACATAGTAGCAGAACCAGAATTTTAACCCAGGTATCCTGGACTCCAAAGATCCAGTATTCTTAAACTAAGGGATTCATAGAGCTTGCTTAACCCTGAGAGGTTAATCAACACAGGAATTAAGAACAAAATCAAGAAGAGCTGACCAACTCCCACCCCACCCCCCCAAAAAAACTACAGCAGGAAGTAGAGCCTAGCCTTAGCACAAGACTCCAATTTAGGAACTAAAACTGGAGAGTACTTTTTTAAAAAACAAAGCACTAATCAGTATTAAAAATTATTCTAGATCCATCAAAAGAAAGACTAAATGACCCTTGAACAACTATAAGCAGAGACAAAGGGGAAAAAAAGATCTCTGCAAGAACTTAGTGAATACCTAGAAGATAATGAAAGTAAGAAAACTCTTTCCTCTATAAATAGCTTAGAAGAGAGTGTTAAATCACATAAGAAATGTACTATTTGAAAAATAGAAATCATTGACTCCTTGAGATAGGAGGAAATATTAGAATAAAATCAGAAGTTTGAAAAATAGAAGAAAAGTGTAAGATGTCTGTATAAAAACAGTTGATCTAGAAAATAAGTAAAGGAAAGATAACTTAAGAGTCACTAGATTTACTGATAACCACAATTCAAAAGAAAATGTACTACAACCAAAGGGCAGAGTAAAGATAGAAAGGACTCTCTGATCACTTCCTGAAAGGGCTATTCTCATGACATCTTCCCAATTTGAAATACCTTGAAAAATAAATCCATTGCCTTTTCTACTACTGAGTAGTCATAAACATCAAATATGCAGATTTTACCAAAGCTTTTGACAGAATTTCCCAAGATGGACAAGATGAATCAGCTTGATTGGGCACTAATCAAAATAACCAGACCCAGGGATTCTTGCTTAATGAATCAATGTCAACCTAGGGGGCAGTATCTAATTAAATATTGTTATAATCTCCCCTCAATCCACTTCTTTTTAAAATTTTTGTCAGATACTTGTTTGAACATATATAGATGGCATGTTTCTAAATTTTTCAAGTGACATAACCCTAGAGGGATAGCTTGTGCTACAAAAGGCTAGAACAAGGAGTTACAGCTAACAGGGTGAAATATAAAGATAAATGTTTTCTTTTGTATTTGGGGGGGTCCAAAAACAAAATTCACAAATATAAAACAAAGAAGACCTACCTAAAGAGTAATGACTTTGAGGAAAACAAAGAGATTTTAGGTGACTTTTGAAGTTAATATGAGTTCCCAGTATACTATAGCTACTAAAAATGTTCATGTAATCTTTATGTGCATTAATAGAAATATAATATCTGGATGATAACAATAGGAGGTATTTTAATATTGCTTAAAGATTTACAATGTCTTTCACAAATAGCATCTCTCTTGATGCTCAGAACAGTCTTATGGCATAAAATTATACATATTATTATTGTTATTATTACTATAAATGAAGAAACAAAGGTTCAGAGAATATCAATGCTTTACCCATGATCACAAAACTAATGAATACCTGAGATGGGTGGGATTTTAATGTTGGGTCTCTCTTGACTCCAAATCCAGCATGGTGTCATTTCTCCTCTGTTAATTAAGATAGTAGTCCATCTCTTTTCAGTCATAGTCATTTTTGACATCTCTGACCACTAGATCACACCAGTCTTTATGCTAAACTTCTGAAACAGTCTTTCCTAAAGTACACTATGATGATACTTTTGCTGTTGTTCAGTTGTTTCAGTTTTTGATCCCATTTGGGGTTTTCTTGGCAGAGATACTAGAGTGGTTTGCCATTTCCTTCTCTAACTCATTTTACAGATGAGGAACTGAGGCAGAGAGGGTTAAGCGACTTACTCAAAATCACATAATCAATAAATACCTGAGGCCAGATTTGAATTCATTTAAGAGTCTTCCTGGTTCCAAGCATAATGCTCTTTCTGTTGCACCATCTAGCTGCCCTGTCTGCACTGTAACAACCAACCATCACCCAAAAAGACTTTTTCCCACAGGCTGTGATTCTCCCTTCCTTGTTCTCTTTTCAGTACAGCAGTTCTAGAGTGTGTTAATGACCTACCTACCAGGAGATGGTCTGAGATCTCAATTGTCTGTGACAATGAGTCTTAATATGGAACTGGTAAAGGTTTTGGCATTGTTCTTTGATTCAGTCATGGGAACCCTCAGGTTCCTACATTCATTTTTTTTCCTCAAAGAAGTAATGAAAGTTCCATTTCCAAAAGGCAACACCATCTCACTTTCCAAGTTCTAGACTGGTAGAAATGAGATACGTCACAGAGGGAACCCCTTGGCTTCATATCAATTTGTCTCCTCCTTCATCTTTATCTTTCTCCTCTCCTCCTCTTCTACCACCAACTCTCCAAACATTGAATCTCAGTCATGAAAACTACACAGACCCAGTCACCAGAATGCTTCAAGAAAGTCTTGCCAACACCTACTAGTTACTGAATGTTGGGCAAGTTAATTAACCTCTGCCTACTTCAGTTTCCTCATTTATAAAATGGGAATTATTGTAATAGCACTTACTTTTCAGGCAAAGAAGACTAAGAGATAATATGTAAAACACTTTAAAGTGTTCTCAAAATGTTAGTTATTGTATGATTATTGTTATTATTATTATTAATTATTATTATAGTCAGTTCTCAACATTCATGCATTTAACTTTCTCATCTTCAAGCATTCCTATAATTTTTATCAACACTAGTTCCACTTTCATGTTCTCAAATATGCAAATTAAAGGGAAAAAATGAGAGGCACCATATGCCCAAGTTTGAGGCTACCAGGCCTACTGGGCACATCACTGGTCTTATTCACCCAACCATTGTAAAGAGTTACTTGTACATTCTAGAAAATATACATTATTTGCTTTTTTTGTTCAAGTTCTATGTTGCAATTATGCTTTCAAGGCATGAATCAAGTTCCTTAGGCTCTAAATTCAAGCCTGCATAGCCAATGATGTGTCTTAGTGAGAAAATAAAGGTATTTAAGATAAACTTTGTTCCAGAATATTTGCAGCCACTGTATGCCACAAGATTCAAGTATCTCTAATGGCACACAAAATATACATTGCTGGATTATTTCAAGTTGGTAAATTCTTCACAATGCCATCCACCAGCAAAGGACAAAGAGTTCAAGGCTATGTCAAGACCTCACCAGTCTCTGCATCTCCAGATTGCAGCAATTAAAGTCCCAGCAACCTTTCCCTTGGTTTTCAGAGGTTAGCCAAGGTAAGGAGGTTTAACAGCTGTATAATATATCATATATTACCATCTGACACAGTGAAAAATAAGATACAGGTTTAAAAAGTGTTTTAGTTTTATGAATTAACTTTGTTGTATGGTATTTATGGCCTATAGATTTTCTGTGTTATGTTGATAATTGAATATTGTCTGCAATCAATGTTCTTTTTTTAATTGAGATGTTAGCACAAAAGATCACAAAATTATTGGTAATTACTAGCTAGAAAAAGACATTTTCATGTTACCAAAAAAAAAAAAAAAAGAAAGTCTTGCCAAGCAGATACTGACCTGCCCCTGTGGTGCATTCCCTACATCAAGGTGCCAAATAATCCAGGTCTTAGACAAACTGAATCTGTGCTAGAGGCTTCCATTTCTGTGAGGGGTATTTTCCTTAATAGTGCAAATAAATCAAGATGACAGTCTCTTTTTCCCAAGGTTCTAATTACTCTCACATTACAATTCAATCAATAAGTATTTATTAAGTACCTAATCTGTGAGAGGTACTGAGAATACAAATAGTTACTGTGCTTGAGTACAGTTCCTGTGCTCAAGGAGCTTGCACTCAACCAGAATGATACAAAAAGTTCACAGATAGGGCGGCTAGGTGGCACAGTGAATAGAGCACCAGCCCTGGAGTCAGGAGTACCTGAGTTCAAATCCAGCCTCAGACACTTAATAATTACCTAGTGTGTGGCCTTGGGCAAGCCACTTAACCCCATTGCCTTGAAAAATCTGAAAAAAAAAATTCACACATTAGTAAATACAGGATATATACAAAATGATTACAGACTTATTGGGGAAGAGAATTAACAGAAGATAATTCTGGGCAATCAGATTACCCAGGAAGAAATTTTATTCAGAAAATAGAGAAAGTAATGAAGGAAGTTGCTACTCCAGACTTTTGGGGGGGTTTTTTTAGGATTTTGCAAGGCAAATGGGGTTAAGTGGCTTGCCCAAGGCCACACAGCTAGGTAATTATTAAGTGTCTGAGGCTGGATTTGAACTCAGGTAATTCTGACTCCAGGGCTGGTGCTCTATCCACTGCGCCATAACCACCCATTCCAGACTTATTTTTGACTTATATGAAGGACAATAGCTTCCATAGATTCATCAATTGTGCCATCTCAATGTAAATATGTCTCCCAAATTTTGTTTTCTATATATTATCAAGCATATACTCTCTAGGGGCAGCTAGGTGGTGCAGTGGATAGAGAAACAGCCCTGGAGTCAGGAGGACCTGAGTTCAAATGTGAACTCAGACACTTAATAATTGTCTAGCTGTGTGACCTTGAGCAAGTCACTTAATCTTGTTGCTTTAAATAAATAGGGGAAAAAGCATATACTCTCTAGATCCAGAGAATAACTGTAGGATAGTGAAGTAGAAACCTTCCAGTATCACTGCTAGACATGTCAAACTATTTCCTGTCTGTGCCTCCTTTGAAGTCTGGACTCTAGTCCAGTGTAAAATCAGATTGACCTTCATAGATGTACAAAGATGTAGATGATACTTCACCATGATGTCTATATAAGGGTAAATTTTGTTTTATTAAGAAATGGCAGTGCAGATGATCAAATATGAAAGACTAGTTACTCTGATCAAGACAATGATCCAAGACAATTGCAAAGGACCCAAAATGAAAAATTGCTATCCATCTTAATGAATATAGAACATATTTGAAGCACACTTTTTTCTTTTCTTGAGATTCTTGGTGTCTTCTTTTGCAATATAACTAATACAGATATATGTTTTGCAAGACTTCAAATGTATAATTGATATATCACTTGCTTTCTCAAGATTTTAGGAAAGGGATAAGAAGAAAGAGAATTTGAAACTCAATTTTTAAAAATGGATGCTGAATTTTTAAAAGTTATTGGAAAATATGAAATAAATAAAAATATACTTTAAAAAGAAATGATATTCATTTAAAATGAAATAAAAATATGTTTAAATAATAACATTATACTGTGTCTTTCAGGACATGCTTATAAGTAGTCAATGTTTACCTATATATGATTTCAGGCATCCTCCAAAGATGGACTTTCCCCTCTCAAATATCTCAATATTTGAAATGTCATCATTAAAATTTTATCTTGCTACAGATAGTCTGCTGATAAAATACAAACACTCCTAGATACATTACCAGTTTCACAAGATGATATAATGAAAATAGCACTTGGAGTCAAAAGATCAGTCTTCAAGTTCTGGCCCAACACTTACTGACTATGACTTCTTGTAGATTTAGTTTCATCAAATATTAAATCAATATTTGTATTATTTACCTCACAAGGTTAATATTAAAATCAAATAAGATAATAAATATGAAAACCCTTGCAAATGATAAAGGCCTACATATGCATCATATCAGCTGCTTAAGCTTTAACAGACATTTTACTTTAGTATGTATAGATTAATAAGAGTCTTTCAATAAAAGGGATGTTTTTTGCTTTTAAATAATGAGAAATAGGAATGGAATACAAAAGATCCTGGGTACTTGAAGTGGATGGAGGACAGGAACCCCACTGAAGGATAGTTGAGGCTAATTATCTTGCATATCTTGGTATCAGTAAATATGAGATTGGTAAACTATAGCCTTGAAATAAAGGATGCAGAGCACAGTTATTTCAGACCCCTTCTAAAACTTCCCTTCAGATTAAAAAAAGAGGAAACAGACCTATGATCCAGAAGCAATGTAGAAATATGACTCATCCTGGCCTCTTTCAAATCAGAGCCTTCATCAGAGCTCTGCAAAACTCTGCAAAAAATAAAATAAAATAAAATCATAAGGCCCTGGGAAGATGCCTGAGGAATTAAACCAAATGGGGTCAACCTAATAAACAAATAGATGTGTTTGTGAGTGCCTGGGGGAAAAAAAGTGAGTAAAATTGAATTGTACTTATAAGTAAGTAAAGCCCTGAGTTGGCAAAAGTGGTCCTCTGTGCCCCAAAGTCACCACTCGGAAGATCATTTCTGCAGCTTTCTCTCAGTTCTGTTCCAGACGCTCCTTTTTTAAGGCATATTTCTGACTTCCCAGCTCCACACACATTTGGTGCCATTTTAGAAATAAAATTCTGTTTTCTTAAATGAGTTCTTTAGCTCTTATTTATCCATTTAAACAATCCATTCCATCATCTTGCTAAGTACTCATTTCCTCCTCTTCTTTTTATAGCTGGGGCTGTTGATCCCTTACATAGGATTGTGGACCAGCAAGGGCTATATAGAGGACCTGAGCTCAAAAGTCATGTTGCTATTTAATACATATCTGACCTTGAACAAATCCATTTCCCTCTAGTTCCATTTTCTCTAGAAATTAAATTCCAAAGGAAATTATTCCAATTAAATGAAATTCACCCTAGTACATTAAGGCACTGTATTATTGTATAATCAAGGGACTGTTTTAGGTACTGAAGATACATAAATAAAACAAACCCCTTCCTGCCCTCAGGGTGCTTGTTTGTTGTTGAGTCATTTTCCTGTCCTGTCTGATTCTCTGTGACTCCATTTATGATTTTTCTTAGCAAAGATACTAGAGTCATTTACCATTTCCTTTTCCAGCTCATTTTACACATAAAGAAACTAAGGAAAACAGGAGCACAAAGCTAGTAATTGTAGGTGTCTACAGCTGGATTTGAGCTCATTCTTCCTGATTCAAAACCAAGTGCTCTCTAGGCTGCACCACCTAGCTGAGTACTATGTTGGTCACTGGAGGAGAGAGTTATAACATCAAATTGAAGCATAGTCTCTGTTCTCAAAGAGCTTATGGTCTGGCAGAAGAATTTCCATAAACAGACTGCTGTGCAAATAATGGTAGTTGTCCAGTGACTTGGTCAGACCTGATAAGTATTTTACTATGTATTAAACACTCAAAATAAAAACACAAAACCCCAAAAGATAATTCCTGCCCTCAAGGAGTTTACATTTTAATGGGAACCCTCCTTGGTGAGATAGGGTATAGTAGAGAAGTAGGGGGTGGGGAGCAGGATATGATGGAGATATCCAGAGATCCCAAGAGGAGTCAGGAGGGGAATAAAACATGGTGAATCTAACCCTGTCCCTAGGAACTCACCAATCAAAGAAAGGTTCCAACATAATAATAAAAATAATCATTAGTATTGATATAGTTAATACTAATGTATTAATGAAATGTTTATCTAATACATGTAGTGTCTGCTATGTGTCAGGCATCCTGCTGTACGTTTTACAAAAGCTTCTTCATTTTGATCCTAACAATATCCCTGGGAAGTAAATAGTATAATTAATTCTCATTTTACAGTTGAGGAAATTGAGGCAAACAAAAGTCAAATGACTTTCCCAGGGTCAAACAACCATTAAGTGTCTAAGGTCATATTTGAACTTGTGATCCTACACCCAAGGTTCTAATCACTGGTCACTGACTACATTCAGCATAACAACTAAGGATCCAGAGTGAGAAATTCCTAGGTCCTAAGAGAAGTTCCAGGATGTAATGGATAGAGAGCAGGCATAAGACCTGAGTTCAAGTCCTGTCTCTCAACATAGCCTTAGAGAAGCGCAAAATATGTATAATGGTACAAACATACATTTTCTACATATATATATATATATGAATATTTGTACAAATCTGTATATATGTGTACTTAGATGTATGTATACCTATAGACATATATACTTACTGCTATTGACTAGGGAGATTCAAGAAGCCCTCCCAGAACAAGGTGGCCTCATTTTTCTTTGCCTCAGTTTCTTTGGTAAGAGTTGGAGGTGATGGGAAAGAGTGTGTGTATAATTTTAGCAGAGTGTTTTGCAACATCTAATGAGTTCATTAGGATCTCTGTTTCTCCCAGTTCACCAGGGTATTGTGAGATTAATGAGATAATGGTCTACAAAGTGCTTGGAAGTTCCTCCAAAGGGATCATCTAAGTCCCCAAGATGATTAGGCTGGCTTTCTCCCAATCTGGTCCTATTGGCAATCAACAGCATATACATAGCCCATGTGACTACTAAACAATGGCAAGACTCCCCAGTCCCCCTGTTCCTCACCCATAAAGACAAACACTGCCAGCCCAAAATCCTCATGCAAGATATCAGAGACAATGACTAGAGTAAATATTGCAATCTGCCAGAGCCCAGGTGTGAATTTTTATTTTAATGCCAAAGAAAAAGCAGCATGTCTCAGGGGAAAAGGTGATTGGCTCCTTACACAACTCCCTAGAACTTGCCTACTAAACCATAAGACATTCCAGTAGAATGCAAGCTTTCTGGGTTAGGAATTGTTCCACTTTTTCCCATTATATTCCCATTATCTAGCCCACTGCCCTACCTTTGGTAGGCATTCAATAAATGTTTGTGGTTTTGTGTTGTTGGGGGGGTGGAGCGGGGTTGAATATTATTTTTTAATTACATGCAAAGATAGCTTCCAATGGTCAGCTTTTTGTAAGTTTTTGAGTTCCAGAGTTTTCTACCTCCCTCCCCCCATGACTGTAAGTAGTCTGATATAGGTGATATAGGTACAATCATGCTTAACATATTTCCATTCAATAAATGCTCATTGAATCATCTTCAATTTCTTTGTTTGAAAGAATTCCCACCTTGGAAGTTCCCCATCCTGAAAATCACAAACCCTTTAAATTCACAAATTTGCCATGTTAGAGATGAGAATACTAATAGAAAAGAGAGGAAAGAGTATAAATACTAGTAGAAAAGAGAAGAATAAAAAAAGATAGTAAATAGAATAAAAAGTTATAGAGGGATTTATATCTTTTAAAGAATATTTTAATTGATATCTTGTGTTTTTACATCTCCTGTACTTGAAAAAAGGTTGCTCTAAAAAGACCAAAAGTATGTATAAATTATGGCAACAACAAAAAATCATTGACTTAAAAACTAACTTCATTTTAAAATAATACTGGGGATAACAGAGCACTCCATCTTGGAAAGGACCGTAGCCTGAAGCAAGATAAGAGCAAGGTGACTTAACTAGAGATGAGATTTAAAAAAAAAGTCAGACTATGATCTACTTCAAAAGACATCAAATGTGAGCTTTTCTCATTCAAACTCCCCCACTTCACTTTTAGAGAAGGGACTCCCCTAAGGTCTCATACATCTCATGACTTCCTTAATTGTCAGTGCAGACAATTGATCAATTCTTGATTGGGTGAGAGGGATGATAGTCAAATTTTATTATAATATAATGAACAGATGGATATGACCAAGGATGGAGAACTAGTGATTCCCAGGACCTCTCAAACCTCTCCAAAATAGAATGTGCCATAGATAAAGCAACTTTAGCTATTTCCATGGTTAAGGATACTTGGATTTCCTAACAAAGATAAAAAGAAAATAAGGATTAACACCTATCCTGAGCTCCCCACAACATCCCTTCCTCCTCTACCACTGCTACTATTGGATCCCAGCATACAGACTAGGTCCCTCCTTCTTCCTTCTGATGCTATAGAGTTCCTAGCTCTGGGTTATAGAAGTTTACCTGAACCATGACAGATAACCAGTGCTAAAGATTCAGTGTTCTGTGCCATAAAAGATCTCTGCTGGAGAATGAAGGAGAGAAAGGGGTAGGACACACGTCTGGGCTTGAAATAGACCACAATCCCACCTCCTCAACCTCTCCTCCCAGAGTTTTTGAGATCCAAACTGCAGAAATCTATTCTTTGGTATCTGTGTAGCAACTGAATTGCCTATACCAGGCCAGAGAAGGAACAGGAGAGGACATCTTGGGTGGGGGTGGGGGGTGGAGATGGTATAGTTGTACAACATTCCATTAAACCTGAGAGAAAGAACCCAACATCCAAATAGGGTCAGTTTTGTCATCACAAAAATTATTTGGGGCAGAGACCCAGGCTGGTGATGCTTTGTAATCTAGCCCCAAAGAGACCACTATCAGAGGGGAAGAAGTTAGAAAGTGACCAACTAATATGAGAAAATAAAGTCTCTCTGGTTAGAGAGACTGACATCATCAAATATCTCAAAAAGAAGAAAACC
The DNA here is from genome assembly GCF_037893015.1 of Macrotis lagotis. NCBI lineage: Eukaryota > Metazoa > Chordata > Mammalia > Peramelemorphia > Peramelidae > Macrotis > Macrotis lagotis. The sequence continues at coordinate 115,725,288 of NC_133660.1, read as the reverse complement.
CAAAAGAAGCATAAGTAGATAAATCCTCAGGGAGACATTAATGACCAAAGAAAATATGGCCTTCAAGTCTGGTGAACAAGTCCAATCATCTATAAATAAATATCACAAAACAAAGGAAAATAATCCAACATTTGATGAGGCAGAGGATCCTGGAATCTGAGAACATGGAACCACAGCACATTCTTTCTGAGCAGTTCAAAAGAGAAAGGAGAAATATGAAAGCAGACTTTGTATCTTTCATAGCAAAAATAATGGGCAGACAAGAAAATCTGCAATGGGAAGCCTTAGCAAAGAAACAAAAGAGAGAATGGCAGACTAGGTATGCAAAAGCATAGAAGTGAAGACCAATCTAAACATGGGGATACAAAAAAAATGATACTCAAAAAAAACTGCTCCCCATGCAAATAAAAATACTGATGGTAAAGATGGAATGCAGAAAAATAACCTATCATAAGTCTCCCTAAATATTACAAGACAAAAAGAATCTTAATACCATAATTCAAGAAAAATGCAAGAAAAGTCCTCAGAACTTCTGAACACATAAAATGAAATGCCAATTGTAGGAATTCATAGATTACTTCAAGAACAGTAGTCAACAACTTCAGTTTCAAAGAACTAATCCTGAAACATGCCTTTCACCTCAAATGGAACGTGGAGGACTATGGCTGTGGACCACAGTATATACTTCCACATATGGTTTTCTTGAGAAGTTGGATGGTTAAACATTTTACTCTGTGACAAAGAAGCTTTAGATGGTAGGAAGTGAGTGGTGGAGATGACAAAGAAAAAATGATTATAGCATAAAAACCAAAATGTGATAGTATAACTTTTATAGAGAAAAAAGTGACTTACTCAGTTGTACCAAGATTGAATGTTAGTGGCAAAGGGACAGGTGCTCTTCTCAATCTTCATCAGATTAAAAGAAAACATTAAATGTCTACATCAAACTTTTAACATTTACAAAGTACTTTATATATCTCATCTCATTTAATCCTCAAACCAAAAATACTATATGATGGCTGCTATTAAAATACCCATTGGGAAACAGAGAGAGAGAGACAGAGGGGAAAAAAGAGACAGAGAAACAGAGAAGAGATAGATAAAAGAGAGAGGATGGTGACAAGAAGGGATCGAGTCTTAGGAGCTCTCTGATAAAATTCATCAGCTAAGGACTCTAACTAAACTTTCGAGAGACAGAACCCACAGAGGGACCCAGAGAAGCAGTTCTCCTACTCAAGGTAACCTGGAAAAGGGCAGAAAGGCTCTGCTCCCTGGGATCAGAGAGGCGGCCTGCCAGAGGGGTGGCCCGCCAGAGCCAAAGAACTTCAGCCTCCCGGAGGCAGCCCCAAGGCACTGGGAGCCTCAGCTCACAGCAGCGGGGGAAGTCTCCTAAGCTGCACCCTGAGGAGCACCAGGCACAAAGTAGGGGAACAGCAGGGGGACCTCTGCCAGAGCAAGAACGTGGAGCCCAGCCCTCAGGGCACACAGCAAGCAGCACGGTCTTTGCCCAGCCCTGATCCAGGAAAGAGAAGCAGGTGGAGCCAGTAAGCAGGAGCCTCCAGGGCATGAGCCCATTGAGCTGAGGGAGGGGAGGGAAGAGAGACCACAGAGCTCTGTCCTCTGCCTCTGGAACAGGACTCTGGGGCTCTGACCACATTAGATCCTGATCCCAGTATAGGCCCTCACATAGAACAGCATGGACTCCCCCCACCTCGGCCCCATGGTAGAGGAGGGCACTTATGGTCATTCACAGATCAGGAGGGAGGACAGAGCCTCACACACTGAGACCCTTGTGGGAGTGTCCCAAAAGCTCAGGAGTACCCCCAAACCAGGCCCAGGTTGGGAAAATGAGCAAGCAGAAAAACAAAAGGAAGACCATTGAGAAATATTTTGCAAATGAGCCCAAGAAGGATCAAAATACTCAGTCTGAAGATGAGGAAGCACAAGCTCCTGTATCTAAAGACTCCAAAAAAAACAGAAATTGGGCTCAGGCTATGATAGAGCTCAAAAAAGACTTTGAAAATCAAATGAGGGAGTTGGAAGAAAAACTGGGAAAAGAAAGGAGAGAGATACAGGAAAAACATGAAAATGAAGTCAGCAGCTTAGTCAAGGAAATCCAAAAAAATGCTGAAGAAAATAGCATGCTAAAAACCAGCTTAGGTCAAATGGATAAAACAGTTCAAAAAGTTATTGAGGAGAAGAATGCTTTAAAAAGCAAAATTGGCCAGATGGAAAAAGAGATAAGAAAACTCTCTGAGGAGAACAAATCCTTCAGACAAAGAATAGAATTCAGGGAGATTGATGAATTTAACAGAAATCAGGAATCAATACTTCAAAACAAAAAAAAATGAAAAATTAGAAGAAAATGTGAAATATCTCATTGAAAAAAACAACTGATATGGAAAACAGACTTAGGAAAGATAATTTAAAAATTATTGGAATACCTGAAAGTCATGATCAGGAAAAGAGCCTTGACATCATTTTCAAAGAATTACTACAGGAAAATTGCCCTGATATTCTAGAAGCAGAGGGCAAAATAGAAATGGAGAGAATCCACCGATCCCCCCGAGAAAGAGATCCCAAAAAAACAACCCCTAGTAATATTATAGCCAAGTTGCAGAACTCCCAAGTCAAAGAGAAAATATTTCAAGCAGCCAGAAGGACACAGTTCAAATATCGTGGAGCTGCAGTCAGGATCACACAGGACTTTGCAGCAACTACATTGGAAGCTCATAGGGCTTGGGATACAATACACCAGAAGGCAAAAGTGCTTAGAATACAAGCCAAGAATGAACTATCCAGCAAAACTGAATGTCCTCTTCCAGGGAAAAAGATGGACTTTCAATGAACCAGGGGAATTTCAAATGTTCCTTTTGGAATGGCCAGAGCTGAACAGAAGGTTTGATCTTCAGATACAGGACTCAGGTGAAGCATGGAGATTGGAGGAGAGGGGGGAAATATGAGGGACTTAATGAGGATGAACTGCATGTATTCCTGCATAGAAAAATGACACTGATAATACTCATATGAACCTTCTCAGTTAATAGAGCAGGTAGAGAGAGCTTTTATAGTTGAAGCACAGGAGAAAGGTGAATTCGAAGATAAAATATGGTGTAAAAATGGAGTCAATAGAAAAAAAGGGAAATGGAATGGGAGAAAGAAAAAGGAGAGGGGGAATAGTCCAATATATTTCACATAAGATTTTTTTTATTACAATGAGCTATTGCAATGATATGGAAGGGGGGAGGCAAGGGGGAATGAGGGAACCTTTGCTCTCATCAGAGATGGCTAGGAGAGGAAACAGCATATATATTCAATGGAGTATAGGCATCTGGAGTAAGAAGGAGGGGGGAGCAGGGGGAAGGGGTAGGGATGTGAATAAAGGAGGAGAGGATGGACCATGGGGGGAGAGTGGCCAGATATAATACATTTTCTTTCTTACTTCTTGCAAGGGGCTGGGATTGGAAGGCCTGCCCAGGACCACAGGGCCAGGTGGATTCTGGGCCTAAGGGGTGGTATGGGGGTTCAGGGCTTCTTGGCCCCAGGACCAGGGATCTGTCTGCTGCACCACTCAGCGACCCTACAGCAGAGTCAGAGTGAAAGGAGAGAGAAAATAGAGTACATGGTAGTGGAGAAATAAGAAAGGAGGGAGTTGCGATCAGCAATGGCAATGGTGGAAAAATATGGAAATAACTTTGGTGATGGACTTACCATAAAGAATGTGATCCACCCATGACAGAGTTGTTGGTGTTGGAACAAAGACTCAAGCACATTTTTTGTTATTATTATTTGGGGGAGGGTGCAGGGCAAGTGGGGCTGGGTGGCCTGCCTGGGGTCACATAGCAAGGTGATCTTTGGGTGTCTGGGGCCGGATTTGGACCCAGGTGCTCCTGGCTCAAGGGCTAATGCTCTGTCTGCCACCCAGCCACCCCTACTATTATTACTATTTTATTTTATTTTGGGTCTTTTTTTCTTTTTTTTTTTTTTTGGTTTTTGCAGGGCAGTGGGGATCGGGTGGGCTTGCATGTCACACGGCTGGGTGATTGTTGGGTTTACAAGGCTGGATATGGACTCGGGTGCTCATGGCTCCAGGGCTGGTGCTTCGTCCATTGTGCCACCTGGCCATACCTACAATTATTACTATTATTTTTTTCATTTTAATTTTTTTCTCTCCCCTTTACTTTTTTCACCCAAGCAAGTCTATCTGTATTCATGGAGGGGGGGGGGTATTTTGTTTACTTGTAAACAAGAATATTTTATTAATGTAAAAAACATTTGTACAAAATGAGAATAAAAAATAAATTTAAAAAGACAAAGAGAGAGAAATAGAGAGAGGGAGGAGACAGAAGGAGAAAGACAGAGACAGACAGAGAGAGACTTTGGGTAACTTAATCAGGGTCTAGTGTCTGAGGCAGAATTAGAAGCCAGGTCTTCCAGACTCCAAATATACTGTTTGGACCTCTTTGACACTGAGCTCTCCAGTCTCTTGATTGGCCCAGGAGCCAGTAAGTTTCCAAAGTTGAGAGAAGTTGAACTAGTGTTTCATGATCTGTTAAAATATTTCATATGAGGGAGCGGCTAGGTGGTGCAGTGGATAGAGCACTGGCCTTGGAGTCAGGAGTACCTGAGTTCAAATGGGACCTCAGACACTTAATAATTACCTAGCTGTGTGGCCTTGGGCAAGCCACTTAACCCCATTGCCTTGCAAAAAAAAATTAACAAAAAATATTTCATATGAGACCCCTACAAAATGATTCTGACTACTACTCATTTGCATTAGGAAATAGGAAGCTAGTCTGTGAGCTGAGAGAAGCAAGCAGTGGGAGTTAAGGAAATAATATTCTAGTTATTTCGATATCAGCTTTTCATCACACAATATGAAGGAAAATCTTTAAATATTAGATGGGGAAAGAAATAAAATATGGATAAAGAATCATCTATACCAGGTTTTTATGTGGGGGGGGGGGAAAGCTGAGAAGTTGCTGAGGTTTTTGGTTTTGTTTCTTTTAGTTTTCCTCTCCCTCTACTTCCCCCTCTTCCCATCATACCTCACCCCATTTACAGTATGACTATTAAGTCTTATTCTCCCTCTCTTTCTGATCTAATAGATTATATTAGGACAAAACACTGTAAATCAGAGTAATCTCCATTAGAATGTGAACTGACATCTGCAGCACACTTTACAGTTTTCAAAGTATGCTAAGCATTCATTATCCCATGATCATCATAGCCACACAAGGAGGTAGGCTATGGAAGTATTCAAGAGATTGGTTCAATGTTTTTGCCTTTGTGCCAGAGAAGCTTTAGATGATAGAAAGGGGGTGGCTGAAGAGGGCCCCATCTCTTCCTGGACTAGGAGGTTGGCAGAGTCAGTCTTAGATATTGGTCATGGTTTTGGACTAGTCATGGAGTCTCATGCAGCTCTCTAAGTCTTGTTTGCTAAGACTTCCCTACCACAAGGCTTTCCATGTGATAGATAAGGCAACTGAGGCTTTCCATTTCCTAACAACTGAGAGTAGAAATTGGTGTTAGAATTGTCCGATTCTCTCATTTCATATATGAAAGAGTGTAGCCCAGAGATCCTAAGTGCTTGGCCCAAAACCAGCTACCTTGTAAAGGCTACAAAGTACTCTTAGGTACATTAATAGAATAAGTTTCTTAAAGTTTTACTTTTGTATCTTAGGACTAGTGCCTTCTGGCTATTATGTACATTTTGTGCATGTGTTTAAGGATATCTGACACTTTTGACCCCATGGATGTTCATGGGATTTTCCTGGCAAAGATACTGGAGGGGCTTGCCATTTCTTTCTCCAGGTGATTAAGGAAAATAGAGATTAAGTAACTTGTCCTGGGGTCATAAAGTTGTTAAGTATCTGAATTAGATTTGAACTCAGTCTCTAACCAGTGCTCCATCCACTGAGCCTCCTCTTAAGTACATAGGAGGTGTTTAATAAATACTTGCCGATTGGTTATCTTACTTGAATTCCCAATACCCCTATGAAATTAGGAACTATTTTATTTTCCTCATTTTATTCAGAAAGATAGTGATTTGCTCCAGATTGTAGAGATAGTAAGTAGAACCTAGAGTGTAACTTTCTAACTTGCAGTCAAGTCATCAATCAATATGTATTAAGTACTTACTATGTGTCAGACTAAGAACTGTGGATACAAAGAAAGCAAGTGACAGTCCCTGCCCTCCAGGAGTTTACAATCAAATTCCAGTCAACCTGCAAACAGCTAAGTACAAGCAAGTTTTATACAGGATAAATTGGAGATAATCAATAGAAGAGAGGCAATAAAAATAAAGGGGATTGGCAAAGGCTTCCTATAAAAGTTAGGCTGCTACCTGGGACTTGAAGAAATCCAGGGAAAAATCAGGAGGCAGAAATGAAGGGGAAAAGGCTTTCCATGAATGGGGGCTAGCCAGTGAAAACATCTTGAGGCCAGAGATGGAGTGTCTTTATTAGAGGAAGAGTAAGGAGGTCAGTATCACTGAATCAAAAAGTTCACTTTGGGCAAGAGCAGGGATAAGTAGAAGGTATAAGGAAACTAGAAAAGTTAGGTAAGATTTTTGAATGCCAAACAGTATTTTACATTTGAAATTGGAGGTGAAAGGGAATCACTGAAGTTTATTGAATGGGGAGAATAACATAGTCAGACCTGGTTTTTTGTCAAAAATCATTTGTAGGCATCTTTGAACACTCACTGTCAACTCTAGACCACGAGGAGGTATCACAATGGGCCTTTAACTGAGCATGATCTTAAAAAAAAAATACAACAGCAATACTATTTTTATCCCAAATCTGTTTGTGAGGAAATTTAGACCCAGAGGGTTTAAAGTAAGACAAACAGCTAGTCACCAGGATAACTGGGTGTGGCTTTTTAATTTTTTTCTTACAAAAGGAAAGTTCATTTGGATGGAGAGGCAGAAAGACATATACTTGGAAATGACTATAATATCCTTCCCTTTTCCACAAAAGTCATCAATAGTGTTTGTGTGTGTGTGTGTGTGTGTGTGTGTGTGTGTGTGTATGCGTGCACAAGAATTTGTTTTTAAATACAACAGAATCCAGAACCCAATCTGCTGACTTCTTTTGCAAATTTTTGGATTTACAAGTCAATGACTTGCTTGGACACTCTCGCTACACTTCTTTGACTATAAGAATGTAGAGACAGTACATTTGGCTAACTTATTTGACTAACCTATCAACTTGGTTGAAAGATTGAAAGGTCAATTGATTGTATGGAAACCAGCTGTTGATCCAGCCAAAAATATCCAATCTACAGGGTGGGTTGGGTGGCCAAATATAGACATTCCTTGTAACTTTGATAAGACAGGGTAGTATGTCCAGGATAGGACTTAGGCCGAGAATACCTTCATTTTCTGGACACTAAGCATTTGAAGAATTTCCAGCTGGAGGAAGGAACAGCATTCAAAGGGAGCATAGGAAACAACAAACCACCAGTCTAGGAAAAAACAATGCCTAGTGAAATCAAATAGAAACATTTAGAAAAAGTTCTCTTTCTTGTCTTCCCTGGGACCTCAGTTTCAAAACCCCATTTATTTGTCACTGAATGTCAAAGAATGAATAGCAGAAATAAAATGTGAATTACACATTTGAAATGAACAGCATAATGTTCACAAAACTCCTTTATCTGTGTCTTTGTGAAGGAATTTGTTCCAGAGGCTGACTATGGTGCTAGTTGTCAGACAATTGCCCTGAGTATGGAAGAGCTCATCATCTCTGAGAGAGATTCTTGAAGAATCTCTCACAGAATAGCTATTAAGCTTGATGGAAGGTGATCTATGTAGGTGGAATCAAAGTTCATGCCAGCAAAATCAAAAATCTGCAGTTTTTTTCTCCCAGGGGAAATTTAATTTTGAGATTCATTCATCAAATTAAGTGGACTTCTGTTAAAATAGTAATATAAGTTAAGTATGATAATACATGCTTATAATATCTGGTAGTTATGGGAGGCTGAGGCTGGTGGATCTCTTGGGGGTTAGAGTTTTAGCTATAATGTTAATTTCAGAATGAATATGGTGAGTCCCTAGATGTAGGCTGCCCAAGGAGAGGGCAACTGGTCCAGGTCAAGAACAGAGTAGGTCAAGGTCTCTATGACATTTAACATTGAAGTTGGGCTCATGACTGCCTGCACCTCTAGCTTAGGTCACACAGAAGGAGGCCAGATTTCAAGAAAAAAAAATTAAAAAGAGATGTGAAAGCTTGAAGAGAAGCTGAAATTTCCCCTATAAACCCCAACACATATCTGAAAAGTGCCCCAGAAAGGCTATGACTAAAGAAAGCCAAAGAAACATGGTAGCAAATTCCTTCACAAAAACAATCTTTGGAGGCTGGTAGAAGGATATACCAGTGAAGCCAATTTAAATTAAAAGAAATGACTGGACTGGAAGATAAGGGAAGATGGCAGAAAAGATATATACAAGATCCTTAAAATGACTATTGAAATTTGAACAGGAGGGAATTTGAGCTCCATGTGGACATTCAAGAATATAAAGACAGATCATGGCCTTGAGCTGACAGAACAGAGAGAGAGAGAGAGAGAGGAAATTGAGTCAGCTCCCATGGGTCCCTGCTCTGGGAGACAGGGCCTGGCCATCCACTTCTCAGACAATTGGGAACCATAACAGAGAGAGGACAAATTCAGCACCTGGGCATCAGCATGGTGGTGTTGGTCAAGAAATCTGAGACTAACATGATTTCCAGCATTTCACTGGAGACTTAGAAATACAACTGGAAAAAGAATCAATTCTTGATTGTTCAGGGAGACAATGATGGTCAAACGATGATAAAATCCAGAAGCTAATGGGACAGAAGTCATGGATTGAGGCAGATTGGAGTTTACTCTTCATCTAGATCAGCAGTAGTACATCCAGAATAAGGATGGAATAGGATTAAATAAGGCATGCTCAACTTTTCAAGATTGGGATTGGCCCAGGTACAAAACCTGTATCCAAGAACTAAGGCTGAAAATATGAGTAAATGGAAGATATCACTTAATACAATGACAAAATATTATTGTATTATATAGCCAAAGAGGTAAACCCAGAAACTCTTTCCTCACATCTCTAAGGTGCTATGGTAATATGAATTAGGCTCTTGAAAGGGGAAAATAAGTGAATAGAAGTAGAACATCAGAAAAAAAAACCAAGGACTTTCATTTTATCAGAATTTTAGATTTGTGTTCCAAATCAGGGTCAAAAAGAACAGGGAGGGGCGGCTAGGTGGCACAGTGAATAGAACACCAGCCTTGGAGTCAGAAGTACCTGGGTTCAAATCCAGCCTCAGACACTAATCACCTAGCTGTGTGGCCTTGGGCAAGCCACTTAGCCCCATTGCCTTGAAAAGTCTAAAAAAAATAAAAAATAAAAAAAAAGAACAGGGAGACCTAATGGAGAACTGAAGGACTATAGGGGGAAGAGTATCAAAACTCTGGACTCCCAAGAGAGATTGTATAATTTCATGACTGTTAATATTTGTTCCTTAAGATAGATGGTAATACCATCTATATCCAGAGAAAGAACTGGGGAGTTTGAACAAAGACCAAGGACTATTACCTTTAATTTAGAAAAAAAAAACCCTGATATTTTATTATCTGATCTTGCTATCTCTTATACTTTGTTTTTTCCTTAAGGATATGATTTCTCCCTCATCACATTCAATTTGGATCAATGTTTACCATGGAAACAATGTATAGACTGGCAAATTGCCTTCTGTGGGGGTGGGGGAAGGGAAGTAAGATTAGGGGGAAAATTGTAAAACTCAAAATAAATAAAATCTTTATAATTCAAAAGAAATAGATGATAATGGGGGCAGCTAGGTGATGCAGTGGATGGAATACTAGCCCTGGAGACAGGAGGACTTGAGTTCAAATGTGACCTCAGATACTTAATAATTATCTAGCTGTGTGACTTGGGTAAGTCACTGCATTACCATGCAAAAACAAAAACAAAGAAACAAAAACATAGCTGATAATGACTTTTCAGGGAAAGTAACAACACCCCAAACCAGTGGCCAACTGATTATTTGCCTTGTCAAAGAAGAAATGGAGGGAGGGAGGAGGAAGGGGAGGCAAGCTTTGAGACTGGGCCCCGACAAGGGAGTAGGTCTCTTTTAGTCCAGATCTTTGTTTCCCAAAGGAAATGGTGTGTGTGGGTGGGTGTGTTTGTGTGTGTGTGTGTGTGTGTGAATGAACTCAGTGACAGCCTCTGGATGCTCATCTGGTCCAGACAAACTATATCTCACAATGAAAATCTTTTTATACTTCCTATCTCTAGGGCTTAGGCTTGCTAAAAAGACATTTAAGTTCAAAGCAAGCATGAAATCAATAGGCTCTATCATTAACCAGTAGTTACCCAACTATAATTAGGCACTGGTGTTTGTATAATCTTCCAGAGAACTGAAATTAAGAAGTGGCCATTTCAAGATAGTTTTTTTCTTCACAGGAAATAAAAACAATGTAGGTTTCACACTAGGCTCCTGGATTTCCCTCGAACATCAAAACCATCTTGGCTTGTAAAATTCTTTAATCAAGTGTCACAGAAAATTATCAGTGGTTATTTTTTTTCAAAGCAAAAGTCTTCATTTAGAGCATCTTAAGATGGGCCAGTCTTTCTCTCAGATGGCTCATAATTAATCTGGATGTCAAAAATGTAGTTGTCAATCACAAATGATAAAATGCTTCATGCTTGTTTGCAGAATGAGACATATATATGACCAATTTGAGTGTTTGTTTTGTTCAATTATACTTATTTGCTATAAGGAGAACTTTTATTGGGAGGAGGGACAATGATATGAAAAATAAGAGAAAAGAAGGAAAGGGAACAGAATGGAATGGAATAAAAAGGAAAAGAGGGTCAGTTAAACATTTGAAAAACATATAGAAGAAAGCAAAAGGAAGTTCAGAAGGGGACACAAATAAGTCAGGCAATGTTAGAACCACCACTTTAAATTCAATAATATTTATTTTAAAAAATAAGCTATACAAAAAGATCATGATTTGTGTCAGGACATATTCATGTTTGTTGATGTTTGTCATCAACATAAGAATAAAAAAATTAAATTAAAAAAATAATGGATGTCAACAGAGGAGAATATAAATGTCACTTTCCAATAATTCCAATTAAGCAAAAACAACCAGAGATAGTAGGGAGACTTTTATAAGATTTCTGGAATTGAACCAAAAGAACTTAATTCTATTAGGATGTATTCTTTGAGCAGAGAACCAATTATGTGCTCAAAAGTGAACTGATACAAGATTAGCTAAAAGATGCTGTCTTACTAGGCAGTTCTTCTCCTTTAAAAGCACTGGCAAACCTTTGAATGTGGGTACTATACTGAGCAATCAGTCTCCCAGAGGGTGAGTAGTATTTTACCTGTGTGTTGAGAATTAGGAGGTACCATATTATGGTAGAAAGTGCCCCAGAGGAATACTTGGAAACTTCTCTTATTTCTCTGCTTCTTAGTAATATGATACTATCCAAATCATCTAACCTATCTAGTCCGTAGTTCCTTCATCAACAAAAATAAGAGAGTTAGGAACAAATGGCCCCTTTTATTTTATTATTATTATCATTATCATTATTATGTTTTTGCAAGGCAAATGGGGTTAAGTGGCTTGCCCAAGGCCACACAGCTAGGTAATTAGTAAGTGTCTGAGACCGGATTTGAACCTAGGTACTCCTAACTCTAGGGCCAGTGCTTTATCCACTGCACCACCTAGCCACCCCTAAATGGCCCCTTTTAGATCTAAATTTCTGAGTCACTGTAAGGTATGACCTTTGGGTTGTATCTCCACAACACCAGGACAAATGGAACCTTAGTTCAAAGGGACCTCAGAAGTCATCCAGTCAATTCATACATAGACAAGAATACTCTCTACTATATACCCAAGAAATGGTCATCCAATCCTTATTTGAAGACCTTCTTTGAAAAGATCCCACTGACTCCTGAGGCAAATCATTCTTTTTCCTCTAATATTGTGGTCAAGCAAAACAAAGTTAAACCCTCTTTCACATGAAAATCCTTTGAATATTTCAAATTAGCTTTTACATCCCATTTAAGTCTTCTCTAGATTTGACATCCACATTTCCTTTAGCAGTTCATATGGTTTAAGCAGAAGATCCTTCACCATTCTGAATTCTCCCCTCTGGACACTCCTATAATGGGGCAACTAGAAGTGAGTACAATATTGCAAATTTGTCTTCAGTCACTACTGGAATCTGTCCAAAGAGATCTTAAGACAGAAAGAGAAATGATCCCAACCTACAGTCTTCTTGATTGAAAGATGAGGCCATAGAACTGACTTACTTGTACATGACATGAACTTTCCAAATCATTACCCATGATTCTCCTTAAAACCATATTCCCTAAGTCTAGTTTCATATTTTTACCAAGTTTGTTCTCTCTCTCTCTCTCAGGGGTGGTTTATGTCTCTCTTTCCCTTTATTAATGTTTTTAATTTAATTAAATTAATTTAATGTTTTTACTTGTGTCATTCAAATAAAATGAAAAAGTACAAGCCATCACTCATCCTTTATAGTAGTACAATAAGTGACATGAGTTGAAGTGAACTATGAACTTAGTGGTGATAATTCCCTTGCCTTCTTATATGCATCCTAAGTTCATATATCCTGTAAATGGTACTGCCATCATATACTGAGTCCAGATTTTCACAATATGGCATATGGAATTCATAACCCTGTTTTATAATCAGATCACAGATAAATGTCAGGCAATCATCTCCATTATCCATACCATTAGATGTCAGCTGAGGTGTTAAAAGTCTAAAACAACAGGTATTCAAGGATCATTACCAAAAAAATTAAGTCAAGGAAGGGACCTTAAAGAAAATCTTTTGTCCTTCATTTTATAGTCGAGAAAAGGAAGGTCCACAGAAGCTGAGATTTGTTCTTGGTAGCAAAATAGGTCACAGGTAGCAGAATGAGACCTTCTGACTCCAAACCCAGTGATCTGCTAAGCCATACTTTTACAAAAAGCATTCACATTTGGCTCAGAAACATGGGCATAAATAAACTCTGAAGAAACATCAGATCTGTTCACAATCTTGAGGTCTGAAATGTGACAGAGTGATCTTGAAATACTGAGTCCCTGTGGACATTAGTGGTCCTCTTTTACAAAAGCCCTGAGAATGAACCAGCAAAGAGCATGGCCTCAAGAAATCAGCTGATGCAATATCTATATGCATCGCCCTCCTCAGCACCAGCTTCTCCTTCCTAATCTGCTGTCTACAACACCCTCCACCATCTCTTCTCAGAGAGGTTGAGACCTCAGAATATATAGCAGTAATAGTAATTTCTTCCACTCAGCCTACCCATAGGGTTTGGGGATTGGGACTGGGAGCAGAGCCCTGGTAAGTTAAAAGTTGATAGATCACCAGCTTAGGAAATAACTTAGTCAAAGCAGCAAGAATGGCTTTTCCTTTGCCTCATGGGTCCTTCACACAGCCAGAAGAGGGGCATTGTTTTACCTGGCCTACTCCTACCTTTACAGGGACATTCATCTGAAGGGAGGATCTGATTGGTTTCTACATGCTGCTATAGGCCACTAAGATGATGAAAAGCCAATAGATTAATGAATTTCATAGATTTTTTTTTTGTACAATAAACACAGGCTCTATCTCTTCCCTGTTCCATTCTCCCTGCCTAAAGTCAGCCCTTTCTAAAAAAAAGGCAGTAAAGGCCTTTCCCATAAAACTTTACCAAGGAAGACTTTCTATTTAGGGCATACACACACACACACACACACACACACACACACAAACACTTTCCCCTGCCCTCTCTCTCTCTCCTTCCTTCTCTCTCCCTCCCTTATTTCATTTTCTCTCATTCTTTCTCTCACTTCCCTCTTCTCTCTCTCTCTCTCTCTCTCTCTCTCTCTCTCTCTCTCTCTCTCTCTCTCTCTCTCTCTCTCTCTCTCTCCTCCATTCCCAGCCCCCAAGCAAGCACCACTGCATTTACTTGAAATGACTAATACAATCTTCACTCTTTTCCCCAGACTGCTGGTGGCAACCTGATTTAGACATTCTGTTTTTCCAGTCCATTGCTCAAACTCCTAACAGTATTTATTTTATGGGTCTTTTCCAAGCAGAGTAAAGGGTAGGAAATTGCAGGTAAAATCCAAGTTTGCTGGACAGCATCCATGTTTTTAGATTACTTCTGACTTTATTAATTGGACCTAAATAATTAAGTTTAGAGATCCCCACTTTAATTGGAGTTATTTGCCACTGGCTAGGGTGGAGAGAGGAAAGAATAAGTCACTCCTTGACTACCTCAGGCTAGTTCCTCCTCCTCCCTCCTTATCTGAGTCTCTCTCCCTCTTCCTCCTGCCTCACCCAAGCTTGATGTTTGGAATTATTATTAGCCTTTTAAGGTACCTTAAATCATAGAAGATATGAAAGTAGTGAAAGTTACTGCAACTTTTACTTAGTTCTTTATCTCCAGAATCAAAGACCTCTATAACTCAAACTTGTTATCCCCCCCAAAATCCCAACTGTATAGTATTAACTTTCAATTGCTTGCAAATTACTTCTCTTCCTTCTCTTTTGTCACTCTCCCCCATTTACAACAGAAACTTTGATTGAAACAGTTTTTTGCTTGAAGCATCAAGTAATTGCTAAATTAATGGTAGGAAAGCTTTATTAACTTTGCCACTGATTGCTGTGTAACTCCAAATGAGTCACTATAATATGGTAAATTGGGATGAGAATCTCAAAAATCAATGATAATTGCATTTGCCTCAGTTTGGAAGTGAGAATAATAGAGAATTATATAATTTTTAAAAAAAAGAGATCTCAGTTTAGTTCTTTTGAACTATTTTCCTGTTCTTAATCAATAATAAGTAAGATATAACCTTATCTGTTTGAATTATTTGATTTTCAAGTCCCCATATTTTGTAGATCAGGAATAAACTTAAATAATATTTCTAAAGCATAGGTATGACTAATGTCATTCTTCTGTCCAAAGCTGGCTTACCAAGCAGGGGTATTGAACCTAGGATCCAAGTAGATGGGTTTTTTTTTTAATATTTTGAAACAGTCTGAAAATTTCATAGCCTGTAGAAGACTCTCAAAGGAATCCATGACAAACACAACAAAAGCTAGGAATCCCTACTCTAGAATAAGACATATTCCTTAGTATGGCACTCAACCCTACACAATCTGACTAACCTCTACTTTTTTTTTTGAGGCAATGATTTTCCAAACCAGCAATTGTCTGAAGGCTGGATGTGAACTCAGATCCCCCCCTGACTCCAGGATTGGTGCTCCATCCACTGTACCACCTAGCTGCCACTACCCCCTAACTTTCTAATTTTTTTTTCTACATGGTTCACATGGTTGACTGACAAAATAATCTGCCTGTCCCTGTTCAGTGTTCCTAATTGACATTTCATTAATGGATCCTGAATTGGATACAATATGTGTGGATATTTAGGGGCAAGGCGGCATTGTGGATAAAAGAGACTCAAAGCCAGAAAGACCTGAGTTCAAGTTCTGTCCTCTAACACAGACTGTCACTCTGGGCAAGAGACTCAATCTTTCAGCTTTCCAATTTGTAGATATATTAATTAGAAAATAATTGCTGATCTTTAGTAGAAACTGGAATTTCTACTCCAAAGAAATCTTGATTCTAGAACAAATAAAAAAAGTGTCTGTATTATCAGGGAGACACTTGCCTGCAGAAGGCTTCAAGATAGCTAAAATATGGCAGGACAGTGAGAGAGCTATATAGCAAATGACCCATATTCACTGAGCAAATAGCAGGTATATTAGCTTTTGTTAACTGCTGCCAGGCCATGAAAAACAAGCTGTCCTGCCCAAACATTGAAATTAAGAATTTAAGAATTAAGAAATTAAGAAACATAAATTCTTATAATCTAAGAAATTTAATGAGACAGAACATTAAGGTTTATAAAGTACTTTACATGTATTACCTCCTACAACCTAGTGAGGAAGGTACCAGTATTATCTCTATTTTAGTGATAAGGGAACTGAGGCTAAAATAGATTAACTTGCCCAGGGTCACCCAATTTATAAATTCCTGAATCAGGATTTGAATTTGGGACTTTCTGACTCTAAGTCTAGCTTGCTACTCCTGGTACCCATCTAGTTGCCTATATAAATATGATTCTTTTTTTATCTAATAACAACCAGTTATATATAGCTACAAAGGACACTACTGTCCTAGGTCCCATTTCCCCTCCTGCCCTGCCTTTTACTAGGTGACAGTAGCTAATGTAAGATATAATCCCAATCACTCTAAAGGACCATCCATAAATTATAGAGGGATACTATTTGGGACAATAGAGGGAATCTCTGCACTGATCATGTCAGATTCCTAAAGTAATGAATCTCAAAAAGACTCACTGGCCACAGTCAAGTCCTGTTGTGGTGGCCAGACTTTATTCACCATCCCTTCATTATTCTGTTCAGAATACAAGTAACTTCAGATAGAGAGAAGGGTGATATCAGCCACACTAACGTGAGAAAATAGATAAGAGTATGAAAAGAATGACATCTGGCTTAAAAGGGGAGTTTTTACATCCATCAATAATATTGATTCTTCTAGTGTTTCTTCCTTAGTTGTGGGAATCTGTCCATTATTGAAAGGAAACTAACAGCAATCTGGTTATTTTCCAGTATACACACACACACACACACACACACAGAAAGACAGACAGAGACAGATAGAAACAGAGAGCTAGAGAGACAGAGAGAGAGAAGCAAAGAGAGATTTTAGTTCATTACTGGCAATCACTTCAATTAAAAAAATTAAGTTCACAGATACATAGAACACAATACAATACAATATTAAGATGTTTTATAACTCTCACCCATTTGATTAGGAAGACACCAGCAACCATGACTACACTAAACTAATTTCCTCAGCATGTTCTCAATCCTAAGCCTTCTTTTCCTCATACCTTCCCCCTTATTCAAAATATCTTCCCATTCCTCTGTACCAATCCAAAATTTACCCATCTTTCAAGGTCCAGTTCACATCCCACTCCCTCATGGATCTTCTCCTTACTGTTGCACTAATTATCTGCATGACCTTTTCCAGATGTTTCCTATGCTGCCTCTTTGACAGGTGCAATCCTAAGGAGACCTACTCTGATTCTGTGGGGTGAGCATGCCCACTGGCCTTTTGCTAAGGGACAGACCTTTGACATTGCTGAGATAATGTAGCAGCTCCTGATTGGCCCTCATTCATACTTTTGATTCAGGGTTGTGTCAAAGAAGTTTGCTCACTGAATGACAAGAAGGAAATACCTTCAGTAGACTAGAATAGCTATAGAAAGACTTCAATCATTCAGTCTACTCTCTCATGGGAAAGGTCCAGGGTCAGTTCTCCCTTAGACTTGGAGCAAATGGCACTCCTAGCAACATTAAGTCTGGTTTGCAAATTGGTGTTTGCCTAGGTGAGCCTGGAATTAGACTTCCTCTCTCTGTCTACCTCTTCTGTCTTGTGTATCTTTCTCTTAATCAATACTACCAAATAGTGTTTCTAAGCAGAAGGTACTCTCAGAATTGTTAGCTACTTCATGAATTGGAGAGTACTTAAATTCCCATCCCCACACCTTTGAACAAGCTATTACTTATGACTGGAAGGAACTTCCTCCTCTTGTGGTGCAGGGATAGAGCACTGACCTTGGAGTCAGGAGGACTGGAGTTTGAACCCAGTCTCAGACACTTAACTCTGACTAGTTCTATGCCCTTGGGAAAGTCACTTAACCCCCTCATTGTCTCCCATACAGGGCCATCTCCAGTCATCCTGATTCATATCTGGCCACTAGACCCAGAAGGCTCTGGAAGAGAAAGTAAGGCTGGTCACTTAGCACACCCCTTCTGTCAAATTCAGTTCATATGATTGTCATGACATCACCTCTCTGATGTTGTTGAAAATGATGGACAAACATGAGTTTCATCCAAAGTTGAACTGAATTGCAACCCACAAATAAAGCTTTTTTTTTATTGCTCTTGTATGCTACTCCCCAGATACCTATTATATTAGGTGTGTGTGTATGTGTGTGTGTGTGTGTGTGTGTGTGTGTGTGTGTGTGTATATATATATATATATATATATATATATATATATATGCACATGAGACAAAATAGACCTATGTTGAAAGGTGAGGTCTGTGGTGAGGGATGTCATTATGTATCTCAAGGGCCATTCAATAGACCTTTCTAGCCTCTTCTCCCTGAATTCTCCTGTCAGGAGGGGAAGCAGGAAATTGGGGAAAAATTAGTCTTTTCTCATAGAATAGGGGTTAGGTTATTGCTCCTACCACTCTCCACTCCCTGGTGTTAAAGACTTTAAGATCTTCCAGAGGACCTTCTATCATTAAAATGTCTTTAAGATTTAATGCTCAATCTATACCTCCTGCATTCAAGAAATCTGATAAAGAAAACACTAAAGAAGGAAAAGGACAGTTAGATGGTACAGTGGATAGAATGGCAGATCTGGAGTCAGAAAAATTCATCTTCCTGAGTTCAAATCTGGTCTCAGATGCTTACTAGCTGTGCAACCTTTAACTCTGTTTGCCTCAGTTTCCTCATCTGTGAAATGAGCTGGAGAAGGAATGACAAACTACTCTAGCGACACCCAAAAGGGGTCACAAAGAGTCAGATACAATGGAACAATTTTAAAAAAATAAAGAAAAAAATGAAACAGAAACATGGCAAAAATAAAACAAGCAATGTAACAGTTCCCTGAAGGAAAACTGAATATGGGAGAGTCCAGGAAGAACAGATCTGGTTCTAAAAGATTAGGTTCATGTGGTAGATGATGACAAATCTTAGCAGGCCATGTAGTAAAAGGGTGATCATATAAAGGAGTAGTTCTAGAAACATCAGAGTTACAGCAAAAATGGTGATGCTTTCAGCATTGTAAGGGATCCTCATCATAGATCAAAGACAATTGTCCCTTGGCACCACCCACCCACCTAGTGTTCCCTGAACCACCAGGGGCACCGTGTTTTTATGAACAAAGATTAATAGCCAAAAAAATGACATACTGAGTATTTATTTTCTGTTTCATGTCCCTTCAGGTAGAAAAGATTTCTCTCCTTGTCTGAGGAGTCCATTATGAAATTTTTCCTTAAGGAATTCCCTCCTATATTTGCATAAAGAATTCATTAGAGGTGAAGACAGCCACAAAAGCTGCATCTGATGTTTCCCATAATTCTCTTCACCCCAATCATTCCTGAAATGCTGTCTTATTGTGGTTACTTATGCTCTGAATCCGCTTGACTTTTTCAAAACTTGTGATGAGGCCAGGCAGAGGGAGGCAACAGAGATTCCTTTCATTTCTCTCAGCCCTTGGCATCTGTGTTTGAAAGAAAACCCTCCATCTGTGGGATAGTGTTATCACTTCCCCAGATGGGTGCTTATTTTGGGAAAGAATCCTTGCTCCCTTGTACCTTTTTTTAAATGTAAAGCTAAGGAGGTACTTTTTAATTTTCTCTTTTCACTCAAGTCTGCTTTACAAAGTCTGAAATATTCTACATTCATTTCCATTAAGAAGGAGATTTACTTTACCATGTATTAATTTTCTGAAAAAATCATTTGGGATTTCCTGCCGCTATGATGTGCTTTTCATTCCTTAATTTTCTTCCTGAGCATGAACCTGTTTTGATCTCTGATTTCCTTTAAACTTCCAGTGAAGCAAATGTATTCTCTAACCACCCCCTTTGATGCATCCCAAATTATACCCCTTGGAATTGTTTCCGTGTTAGTCATTTCAAAATGGGCTCCCAGCCTTTCTTGAGTTTCATTTAGACAGGTAAAGTCTTCAAGCAGAAGGTTATTTGGGGGCCAGTTCTTACAAACTACAGAGTTCATGGAGCCACCCATACAGATGTCCTTTGGAGTCTTGCCAGACTCAAGGTTCAGAACAGTAGAAAGGAGGCAAAGTGGACAGAAAATAAAGTAGATGGTCAGATGTGTTTGCACAGGGCAAAGATTGGAGTGATTTTCTGCAAAAGTCTCTAAGGTTAAAGATATTTGCATATTTTGTGAAATTGTGAATTGCATATCCAAATAAAGTGGTTTTCTAAAATAATGCCTTCTTCAAAGAATAATGAACAGACTAGGAATAGAAGTGTAATCATGGTTTGGGAACTCAGTGAGATTCCCTGGTCCTTCCCCAAGCTTGATTAAGAAGATTGTCATTCACAAACTGGATGGTAAGGAAATGGACAAAAGCCATCTTGGTGCCACAATTCAGAGAATTTGATTTAGAGATAAGGGATCAAGGGCAAATTCAACTCTGCAACTCTTATCCAGTTTGGGCAATGAAGGGACTACCTGTTTTAGGAGTACCTTTCAGAAGGATTACTCTATAACTCTATAGCCTAATGAGGGGAGGGGAATGCTGAGTCTGGAGTTAAAGGGCATTAGTTCCAGTATCACCTCTGGCTTTTATTTGCTTTTTATTATGTGTGAAATGTAGCAAATTTCTTTAATTCTCTGGGCCTCAGTTTCCTCTTCTGTGAAATGAGAAATTTAGATTCAGACCCCTTCTAAGTATAATTCTCCATGATTCTCCATGGTAGGAAAGTGGAAAAAAAAAAGACTGGGTTTGGAGTCAAAGGGCCCAAGTTCAAAATCTGTCATTTAATCCCTGGGTGTCTCTGGGCCTCACTTTACTCAACTGCAAAAATAAAAGGGACCTCAGAGATCACTTCTGGCTCAAAAGCAACTGCCTTCCAGAAGGTCTGATAGTAGCTGCTGCAGGATGAATTACATTTGCATAGGTGAAAACAAAGTCTCAGATGGAAGGAAAGAAACCAAAGGCTTTGAGGGCGTTTGGAAACTTCACAGAAAAAGCAATAATAAGGCTTCAGTGATTTCTTTCTCTGAAACAGTTCCTTGTCACTTGCAAACAGTACTGGTGTGAGTGGCAGGCTGGAAACCAACCCTCCATAGATTTAAGCTCAACAGAAGACCATTATAGTTCCCACAGTTACCCATCACAATAGGTGATGTGAGAAAGGACTTGTGTGCCAGGAGAGCTGCCAGGGATTGGAGAAATCTAGGAATTTTCATTAAATGGTTTTTAGGGTAAACAGGTTTGGGTTTTCTTCTTCTTAATGGCTGTAAGCTCATCTGAGATTTTATGACAGCCCAATAGATGGATACCTATACACTGTTAATCTAATTTCATGACCCCTCTTAGCGATTCATTGAATATTAGAGCCAGAAAGGACCTTAGAGGTCAATAGTCTAAGCCATTTTACATTTGAGGAAACTAAATTTTCAGTGTTATTTAATGGAAGGGGTGCTAGGACTGAAGTCAGAGATCTGGAATTACATTCTGTCACCCTTTTGACTAGAATCAGGAAGATCACTTAACCTTCTCTGGGACTCAGTTTTCTTATTTGCTAAATGAGGGGATTATGTCACCTGTATGACCTTGGAAAAGTCATTTGTTTTGTTATGAATCTATTAATCTATCTGTAAAATGGTGGAATTGGACTTGATTTCCAAGGTCCTTTCTATCTCTAAGTTCATGTATCCATTTCACACACCCAAGGATGGTGGCAGAATCAAGGCTAGAATCAAAAGCTTCTGACTCCAATAATCAGAAAAGGAATAATTAAATTGAGTAGATAAAGAACTGGATCTGGAGTCGTCAGACTTGAATTCAAATTTAAACTGAGGTAGTTATTAGCTGTTTGACTAAGAGAAAGCACTTCCCTCTATCTACCTCAGTTTCTTTAACTGTAATAATGGCACCTATCCCCCAGGGTTTTTGTGAGGATCCATTGAGATAACATCTGTAAAATTCTTAGCTTAGTGCCTAGCAGTAGTAAATACTCATTTCCTTCCTTCTCTACAATACCCATAGAGCTATTCCAGTTCATCTCATTGCCTCTCTACCTCTGCTACCCTTTTCTCCACCCCCTTGTCATGGGGAACCTGAAACTCTCACCTCTAAAGTTAGGACTGTGATTTTATCTTCAGCACTCTCCTAAAAATCAAAGGTGTTATCTGGAAGGGAAAGAAGGACCCATTAAAAGCAGAGCAGAATTTAGTTAATCAGATTAGCAGGTGAACAGTTGGGAAAGCAGTTGTAGGATGGATCCTGACAAAAGACAGGTCTTACATAGCCTAATACTTTTATTTTATTTTATTTTATTGTTACATTTATTTTTTAACATCTTAAGAAAAAAATTTGGGTTCCAAATTCCTCTCCTCTAGTCCCTCCCTTACCCTACCTAAAAGGCAAGAAATATGATACCCATTATACATGTGATGTTGTTCAAAATATATTTCCATATTAGCAATGCTACAAAAATAAAAAACAAGAAAAATAAAGTGAGAAAATTATACTTCAATTTATACTCAATGTTCATCAGTTCTCTTTCTAGAAGTGGATAAGCAATTTTCATCATAAGTCCTTCAGAATTATTTTGGATCATTTCATTTATTTTTTTAATTTAATTTATTTAAGGCAATGGAATTAAGTGATTTGCCCAAGGTCACACAGCTAGGTCAAATGTGAACTCAGGTCCTCCTGACTCCAGGGCCAGTGTTCTATCCACTGTGTCACCTAGCTGTCCCTTGGATCATTTTATTGAACAGAATAGCCAAGTCTTTATTATCATTACAATATTGCTGTTACTTGTTACAATGAACTCCTGGTTTCATTCATTTCATTTTGCATCAGTTCATCTTCCAAGTTTTTCTGAAACAATGCCACATTTTAATTTCTTATAGCACAATAGTATTCCAACCCAATAATGTTTAGCTACTCCCCAATTCATGATCACCCCTTCAATTTCCAATTCTTTGCCACCACAAAAAAAATTGCTTATAGTTATTTTTGGTTCTTTCTGCTTTTCTTTGATCTCTTTGGGATATAGATTAAGTAGTAGCATTGCTGGGTCAAAGGATATGCCCTTTGGATATAGCTCCAAATTGTTCTCAGGAATGGTTGGACCAGTTCACAACTCCACCAATAATTCATTATTCTATTTTTTTCACATTCCCTCAAGAATTTGTCATTTATAGCCTACCATTTTTGATGTTTGGTATGTGTGAATTAGGGAATGAGAGGAGAGAAAAGAAGGGAGGTAATAGATAAAGTCCTGGCAATCTGATTCTAGAAGGACAGTCAAGGTGAAACTATAGGGGGAAGTCCTGAACAGACAAGGCACAGCATTAACCATGAAGAGAGAAGGCAATAATTAAAAAGTAAATTAAGGGGGGGGGGGAAGAATGAAGGCAACATAACAAAGGTAACAAGTAACTAAAGAAAAGTTAGGGTACCTTGTAGGTAACCTTTGTCCCACAACTTTGTTTGGAGCAAACAACATCAAATTATTTATTTTTTCAACTCAAAACTGCTACTAAAAAAGTCAAGAAGTTAAGAAGCAAAAATCTTAAAAGTGTCAGAGCTGCAAGGAATCTTCAACTAGAGCTATTAATTAGGGTGGGAAAACTTGGAGTTTGCCTCAGGGCACCACATTTAAAAGGTGCAAAATTTTGAAGGCATTAGTTCATGAACTAAAACTAGGAAGCTACTAGATGAGTAGCTCTGGTGAACTTGTCTGTCATTTTCTAATTCCTGCTTCCCAGGAATGGCATGATGACAGTCTCTTGGAGTGTCTCGAACTCCTTCTTCTTTATGGCACTATGTCCCTTCCCCTCTTGCTCAATGGACACTGGTTACCTGAGGTGGTTTGTGGTCCAGCAGATAATAGCACCTACCTCACAGAGCTTTTTGAGCCTTGAATGAAGTAATATGTATCAAGCACTTTGGAAACCTTGAAGCACTCTCTAAATGTTCTTTTATCATTATCACTGCTATTTGCTCCAGGTGAAAAAATTCCTAGTTACAGATCTGATTCAAGCACATAAAGAAGGAAACTTGTTTGACAGAGCAAGAAACAGGTATAGAGAAACTAAGTTCGGGAGAGGAGTGGTAGAGCAGGAACTTGAATCCAAATTTCCAATTGATTTTTTGATATTTTGATATTATGTATATATATATATATATATATATATATATATATATATAGTGTGAAGAGAATGTATATATAATAATATAATACATTTTACTATAACATTACATAAACATATTAGATATTTTCCATATATACATATATATATATATATATATATATATATATATATAAAGTATAGTATAGATATGCTACATTTCTGTAAGAAAAAAGTCAAGGACTGACTGTAAAGAATGTCAGGACCCAAGGGCGGCTAGGTGGCACAGTGGATAGAACACCGACCCTGGAGTCAGGAGTACCTAAGTTCAAATACGACCTCAGACACTTAATAATTACCTAGCTGTGTGGCCTTGGGCAAGCCACTTAACCCCATTGCCTAGCAAAAACTAAAAAAAAAAAAAAAAAAAAAAAAGAATGCCAGGACCCATTCTTCCAACCATGTAATCTAGGGCAAATCACTCTTCAGCCATCTGCAAAATAAAATAAGGAGGTTAGGTGAGAGAATCTTCAAAGTTCCTTCTAAGGACAACCATAGCAAGAAGACTTCATTGAGTACTGCGCATTATGGACAAGACACTGTGCTGGTACATGAAGACAAATACAAAATGGTATCCTCTTGGAGTTTACCTTCTTAGGAAAAGACAGGAGCAAATTTTATATGTGTGTGTGTGTGTGTGTGTGTGTGTGTGTGTGTGTGTGTGTGTGTAGATGTAAGTGTAGATGTGTAGCATGTACAAACACACACATATATATTGATAGATAGATATATACATGTATATGTAAATATGAGGTGATCTAAGGAAGGAGGGAGGACTTTGAGAATCAAGAAAGGCTTCCAGGAGAAGCTGACTTTGACATCCACATCCAGAGAAAGAGCTGTGAAATCTAAATGCACTGTTTCCCATTTAAAAATTTTGATTAATGCTTTATATTTGTTTGCTTTTTGCCCTCTCGTGATTTTTCCTTTTGTTCTGGTTCTTCTTTCACAACATGTCTAATATGAAATAAGTTTAATATAGTTATAGATGGATAACCTATATAAGATTACTCACTGCCAAGGGGAGAGGAAAGGAAAGGGAGGAAGGGAGAAAAATGTGAAACTCCAAATCTTACATAAAAATGAATGCTGAAAACTGTTTTTGCATGTAGTTGGAATAATAAATCATTTTTAAAAAAAAAAAGTTAACTTTGAAAGAAGAGAAGGATTCAAAGGACTGAACCTGAGAAGGGAATGTGTTTTAAGGATAGGGGAGAACTTGAATAAAGATTCAAGAAAGATGAAATGTCAAATTCAGGAAATAGCAACTCAGACAGCTCAACTGGAACATGAAGTTCTTGATGAGGAGTAATATGAAATTAGACTAGGAATGTAGGTTGCTTAAATACAGCAGGAGGCTTAAATTGACAAACTGCAGAGCCCCAAAATCCATTAGATTCAAAACTACTAGTATGAGGGCCTGCTGAGCCCTTTTCAGGACACCTTTGATGTCCACTTGATTCTCCCAACTCTTACCTGTGTCTCCAAGAAGCTATAGCATGCATAGTAGTCCACACCCTAGCAAATTCTCTCAGTAGATGGGCTCAGCCAGGTTAAAGGTAACTGAGAGTTCTCAAATCTGTCCGTGAGTTAGGAGTGTCTGCCCCAAGCATGTGAAGACTTTCCCAGGCAGGATAAACAAATGGGAGCAATATGTTCCAATGGCCATGAAGGAGGCTTTAACAGGTGCTGTGAAGGGCTTAGAGTCTGGTCAGACTTCAAAGATGCCAAGGGAATCCACTGTATACTGGGCCATTGCCAGTCATCCTGACTTTTTTCTCATCACTGGAGTTCAGTGCCTTAGGAAGAGAGAATGAAGTTGATGACTTTGTGCAGGTCAGCCTCACTTTAATCCAGTTCACAAAGAAGTTAAGACATCAACTATGATGTCATTGGTCTTCAAAAACAAAGGACAAACAAAAACGCCTTGCCCCACTAAGAGGATCTTCATAATTCTAGATCCATGCACATTGACTCAGGCTTAGGTGCTTCTTTAGATAGTTGTCCATTTATATCCCATTTGAAGGCTTACAATGTCTCATAAGAGTCTTATGAGGTAGATAGTATAAATGTTATTATTCATACTTTATTGATGAGTAAACATAAGAGAGGTTGAGTGGCTTGTGCAAAGTCCTGGAGCTAATAACAATAAAAAATGATGTTAATAATATCAACAACAATAATAATGCATCAGGAACTCACCTCCTTTCATTAATTTACTGATGGCAGATTCTCATACAACAAATACAGTTGGCAAAATATCTTATAAAATTATACACACAAATTGTATTAGACCCAGAGTCTTATCACCAGCAAACCTGTTGCCCACAATTGCATCAAGCTAATGCTAATCCATAAAAACTGAAGAACATTTTAATACTTGTTACCATATTAAATACTCATAATCACTAAACCAGAGACCCTAGAAAAAATCAAAGCCACAGTAAATCAGGTACCTCTTGTCACCCTAATCCTGTCTGCTATTGGAGTTGTTTTGAAAACGCTTTTATAGGGTCATGTTTTTAGAACCGGAAGGAATCTTAAAGGTCAACAAGTCTAATCTCTTCAGGTGAGGAAACTAAGGCATGGAGAGGTTGGTAATTTGCCCAGAGTTACATAATTCATAAGTGTTTGAAGCAAGATTTGAGTTCAGATCCTCATGATTCCAAGTCCAGAATTCTACCTTCTAGGACACCTAGCTTCCTTTGGTTGAGTCTATAGAAAATGGCTGGGTTTTTTTTTTTTAGTTTTGCAAGGCAATGGGATTAAGTGGCTTGCCCAAGATCACACAGCTAGGTAATCATTAAGGGTCTGAGGTCAGATTTGAACTCAGGTACTACTGGCTCCAGGGTCAGTGCTCTACCCACTGTGCCACCTAGCTGCCCCATCTATAAAAAATGAGTATGCATTCTACCATTATATTCTATTACCTAGGGTAGTTATTTTGTCTATCTGTACAAAAAATACTAGCAGGAAAGCATTTTCAGTACCATTAAGAGGAGGAGGAAGTGGATGATAACTGACATTTATACATGTTTTAAGTTTGCAAAATGTTTTACATATATTATCAGATTTGATCTTTATAACAATGCTAAGATGGGAAGAAGAGTGAAGGAAGAAAGGAACCAGCATTTATTAATCTATTATGTGACAAGCACTATACTAAGCACTCAACAAATATTTGATCCCCATCACAACCCTCTAAGATAAGTATTATAATTAATTTCCTTTTACATCTGAGGAAACTGTGGCAGACATTAGTAGAGTGACTTCCCTAGGGTCACACAGCTAAGAAGTGTATGAGGCCAGATTTGAATTCAGGTCTTCCTAACTCCAGCTCCAGCAATCTAGCCACTCTCCCTCCTACCTACATAAAGAAGGGTCAGAGGCAAGATGTGATATTTTAACTCCAAGTCTATAGGTTTTCCTATTCTATTATACTCCACTCTTAGACCAGTAAGATACTGAGGGCATCCTCAAATAAACATGAGACAAATTAAATAGAAGAGAAGACCTTAGTTGGGGGCCACAAAATCCCATGGTGGAAAAAATTGACCCAGAAAAGGAGATGCAGACAGTGGGATACCACTACACTTACAATGGGGAGACCACTGAAATCGGGAAGGGAAGAGCATGCCAAGAAGCCAGAGAGTCACTCCTCTAATGAAGGGACACAAGTTCCATATTTCAGCATCTTTTAAATAGTTTCATTTGCTCCACCCTAGTTACAATTCTGCCAATAGGTGAATCTATCCTCTTCATTTAGTCTAACATATTTTACTCCTCTTAACATCCTCTCCAATGTGCCTATACCACAGACTTGGGCATTGTTCATTAGGGATGTTATGGTTCTCACGGAGACAGAGACCTAGCTTGCTGTATGCATCAAATGTCCCTGAACTGGCAAACGCCCTCCTTGTACACAACATTTTTTTCAGACAAGAAGGTCCTTGGCCTCTCCAAGTACAAATGCCTTTCAAAATGAACTCATTCATGAGAGCATTAAGGGAAAAAACTCCAACCATAATGAGTTTTCATGGCCCTATTTATGAAAAGGGAACTTTTATACTCTGCAATCATCCAAAGCAGAGAAGCAGGAGTGAAAGCCAGCCTGTTAAATAATAATTGCAAATGTTCTATGAATGAGAGTAGCTGATTGAATTTATTAGATATGTGTTGCTGGCATTTTAAGATATAAAGCATTTATCACAAAACCATGATTTCTTCACTTAAGCTCATTAGGAAATCACACATCAATTCATGCATAATTACAGGGGGAATTTTGACTGTTCACTACAAATCATTACTGCATTAACTGAAGTTTAGTTAATTTCTCTACAATTTGGAAAGGTGGGCTTAAGGGGGACAAGCAATAACCAAGAAGGCACAGGGGACTCCCATCATCACCTGGGTCTCCCCCTCTTCTAATCAGCCAGGCTAAATTAGTACCTGAGGGCTGGGCAGGTCCAGATCATCCCTGGATCATCCCTGGTTCTTCCAGGAGCCAGCTCTGTGGCTTTCTTTCCACGTCACAATCCCACAATGTGGTGGCCTGTGCCAAATACTTAATGAGGAGTTAAGAGTCTGGGCACGTCTACTTGCACCAGACACACTCACTGTTTTTAATCATTGTTACTATTTGAAATGGAATCGAAAGAGCTAGAGAACAAGAAGGGAAAGTAAGAGAAAGGTGGTATTATGGAAAGAATTGGGGTGAGACCACCTGGATCCTAATCCCAGATCAG
Organism: Macrotis lagotis; assembly: GCF_037893015.1. Taxonomy (NCBI): domain Eukaryota; kingdom Metazoa; phylum Chordata; class Mammalia; order Peramelemorphia; family Peramelidae; genus Macrotis; species Macrotis lagotis. The sequence continues at coordinate 115,696,492 of NC_133660.1, read as the reverse complement.
CTACTAAACATGTATCACCTTGGGCAAATCCCTAATCCTAATCTCTAATCCCTTCCCCTCCATAGGCCTGCTTCCAACTCTGTAAAAGGACTAGATGATCTCTAGAATCAGCACTAGACTCATGAAGTGAGAGGGAAGGGAAGCAGATCTAAGTTTTAGGGATGGATAGATGAACACTCATTTAAATCCTCCAGAAAAGAAAACCAATTATCAATTTTGAGAAAGTTCTGCTGCTACTGGAGGACTACTGAAGAGAATAGGCCCTTGTCATTTTATTTACATTTTTTTTGTGCCAGTCAGAGGTTGCTATTAGTTCCCTTATAGTTTTGTTAGTCAAAAAAAAAACCCTTTATTAAGTGTCTGCTAGGTGTGGGACACAGTGCCAAGAGATGTAGATGCTCAGGAAAGGCAAAAAAAGAGTCCCTGTCTTGGAGGAGTAGACATCATGCAAATAATTATATACAAACAAGCTATCTACAGGATAAATAGGAAATGATCAACAGAGGGAAAGTGCTAGAATTAAGAGGGTTTAGAGAAGACTTCCTTTAGAAGGTCGGATTATATCTAGGACTTGAAAGAAGCCAAGGAAGCTGGGTGATGTATATGAGGAGGAAGAGTATTCTAAGCATGAATGGGAATCAGTGAATATGTCCAAACTCAAGAGATGCAGTGACTTGTTCAAGGAACTGCAAGATCAATGCTTTTTCTAAAGCACTTTTCTAAAGACCTTCTCTTCCCTTCCTTCCTCCATCTCTTCTCTAACTTTCTTCCTTCCTCTCCTACCTTTTCTACTTCCTCCTCTTTTTCTTCTCTTCCTTCTTGTTTTCCATCTTTATTCTCTTCTTTCCTCCCTATCTTCTCTACTTCCTCCTTTCTTTTTTCCTCCCTCTCTCCCTTCCTTTTTTCTCCTTCCCTTTCCCCCCCTTCTCCCTCCCTCCCTTCTCTCCTTCCTCACACCTTTCTTTTTCTTCTCTCCCTTCCTTCTTCCCTCTTTTTCTCTTCCCTCTCTTTTTGGTCCTTCTCTCCTTACCATATATCCAAGAATGGCATGGAAGTAAGAAGAAAGTTATCAGAAGTAGTAATTAGGACAGGAAGAAGTGGAAAATTAGAAAGTTGGAAGAATATGGTTTAAAAAAGAAGGAACTAAAGAAAAGGAAAAAGAATTGAGACTTGAAAAGGACACATTTTTTTTAAAAAAAGCTACTGAGAGTGGGGAGGATAATCTTGAAGGCAAAAATGGAAACAGGTCTTGTGATAATTCTTCAGTCTCCAAAGGCACCTCAGTTCAATCTCAGATACTAAGGTATCCACTCAGACAAAGAAGTCACAGAAATATCACCTTAGTAAAAAAAAAAAAAGTAGATGAAGTGGAAATAATATACCTAGACTGCAGATTAGACTCTACTATTAATAGCCCATGTGATTCTGGGCAAATGGCTCAGTATAAAGAAAGAATTGGATAATATTAGGGGTTCTTGATCCCTTTTGGCAGTCTGGTGAAGCTTATGGAACCTATATTCAGAATAATGCTTTTAAATGCTTATAATAATCCAGAGGAAGAAAAACAAAACAAAAAAACAAAACAAAAAAGAAAACCCAACCCTTCAGAATCTGATGAACACTTTATAAAAATTATCTCTTATGTATCTCTTTCCCTTAATCCTAATTCCTCATATTGAAAATTATCAATATGTAAACTATATGTAAGCATGTTTATCCAAAACATGTATGTATGTACAATGCTAACCTGACTGCCACTGAGGGGAGGGGGGGTGGGAAGGGAGGGTGAAAGGAAATGTTGTAATTTAAAAATATACATGTACATATAGATGGAAAAAAATAAACACACTACTCAAAAAATGCTTCTAGTAAGATTAGGATAGTAAGCTTATAGTAAGGATTACAAAGGAAATCAATTATATTGAAATATAGTTATAAACCATTTTTTTAGTTCATGGACTGCAGGTTAAGAACCTTTGGATTAGATGATCACTAATGTGCCTCATAGATCTAAAATTATTATTGAAATGAAATGGGGGAAGGAGGAAGGGAGAAGAAAGACTATAATAACATCTGGCTTAGCCTGCCTTTCCCAGACTGCCTATCTAACCCTCAGGGGTGTTTGAAGGACTGATGAGCTATTACAGGGTATGCTTTGATCCCCTCAGATAGACCAGAATTCTTAGAAATCCCTTTAGCAAGCCACCTACACTTTGGAGGATAACTGCTGTGAAACATAGATGATCTCTTCTAGGAAAAGAGGAGAAATTAGTTTCTTTAGAGAGTTAAGTCAAACTTCCATTTTTTTCCCTAGAGGATACACACTGAAATTTCTCTGTATCTTCCCTCTCTACCTCTCAGAGGAGCTGACATTCCCTGTCCATGTCTTCTATGAGTAGAACACAGAAATGATTTAAAAACATCTTTCACATGATTTAGCCAAGCAGTTAGTTCAGGATGACTTGGTAGTCATTTAGTAGAAAAAATAGATTTTGATTCTATTCCTTACTTCCACCCTCACCTCCTCCCTACTGCTCTCCTTAACCAGTGACCTTAGACAAATCATTTCTTTCTTTCTAGGTCTCATGGTTGTCTGTGTGTGTGTGTGTGTTATGAGTAAAGGGCTTTATAAATAATTTCTAAAGTCTATTTTTAACAGCAATTCTCTAATTCTGCAGGATAGCATAGTAGAAAAGGTACTAGTTTTAGAAAAAGAAGTTGTTCTTATTGTTCAGTTGTGTCTGATTCTTTGTTATCCCATTGTAGATTTTCTTGGCAGAAATATAAGGGTGGTTTGTGATTTCCTTCTCTAGTTCATTTTACTGATGAGGAAACTGAGGCAAACGATTAAGTGACTTGCCCAGGGTCACAATGCTAGGAATATGAGTCTTCCTGACTTAGGTCCAGCACTCTATTCATTGTGCCACCTAAACGCCTTTAGAAACAAGACTTTCATTCAGATTCCAGCACTGATAAGAATAATGTTTGTCCTTTATTCTCAAAGAAGAACATGATATCAGAGCACATGAACTGGATTTCAGTGAGGGGGGTGCTGTGCTAAGTCTGAAAATCCAGTTCAGTTTGGATCAGAATGATTGGGTTTGGCTCTGGATGTGGGGCAGTCAGAGTTAAGTGACTTGCCCAAGGTCATGCAGCTAGTACATGTCTGAGGTCATATTTGAATTCAGATCCTCCTGATTTCAGGGCTGGTACTCTACCCACTGCACCACTTAGCTGCCCTTCCAGTTCTTGGAAAATCTCTTAAACTCTGAACTTCAGTATCCTTACTTATAAAATGAAGAGATCAAACCAGTCAAATTCTAAAGTGCCTTCTAGCTCTAAATCTGATGATTTAAACAAAATAATAAAGGCAAGGGCTTAAACTGAAATCCTCTTTCTGTAATGTTTACTTGTGAGACCTGGAGCCTCTTGGATCATTGCTGATGGGATTGTATGTGACCAACTATTCCTGGCTAGTCCCCATGAGTCAGGACTATGTCAAAGATGACTGACCACTGATTCTAGAAAATGTATTCATTTGGTGGACTATAAGAAACAAAGAAAGAAGCCTTTGGGGCTCTTTTGAGGTCACTTCTTTGTTGAGACACAGGCAGCTCTAGCCACTGTGCCACCTAGTTGTCCCTATCTGGTGCTATTTCATAACCCCAAAAATTTGAGAGTTCAGGAGCTGGGTACCTAGATAGAAGTAATTTCTGAAACTTCTTGGAAAAGAAACTCCCTCAGTTCCCCTGCCCCAGTCAGGAGGAAGCTGAAGCTAAAAAATTTAAACTTAACTTTCCAGGAGAGTTGGATTTAGCAGTCACTTAGTGCAGATCTGAGATAAATATGAAATATGTTAAACAGTTTAAAAAGTTGTCTTTACCCTCTTGGAGAATATGAATGGTTACTATGGTAAAGGGGATAAATAAATGCCCTATATCTAATATCTATTTTGTTCACTGAGTACCTTTTCTAGAAAGGATCCTGCTAATTCTTCTTCAGGGGAACCATAGACATGAATCAAAACCTCAACTTTAAGAGATTTTCCCCATTGCTTATGGGAGCAATAAGTCAGAGAGTGAGGAGGTGGAGTCTAATACCCTGTCACTGAGCTCCACATGGGAAGGGCTTCCTTCCTGGCCCATAGATAAAACATAAAGTTACCAGATGATTTCTAAGGTCCTTTTTAGTGCTAAATCCTATGATGTTATTGATGGTCTTAGGTTGTACCAGCCTAACACCCTGCTGTATTTAATGAATCTGAATCTGAAATTTCATTTAATGAATTTGCTTTTAAGTGTGTGTGTGTGTGTGTGTGTGGGTGTCCACTCAACAGATATCCTTTCCCACATCCCTCCTTTTTATAATCACCCAAGGAATTAATGATGACCAATCAATCTCTATACAATCTCACCTAGAGACTTGAGAACAATATCTTAGAACAGAAGTGAACAAAAAACCAAGATTGAGCCCAAGGAAGAAAACCTGTGAAAAATCTGTAAATTGGAGGAGGCAATATTTCATCTCAATGAGTGTATTAATGGATCACAGAATTTCAGAGCTATTCAATGTGCTCCTCTCCCCCCATCTAGGGAGTTCTTAACAGTCAATGAAAAACCCCAAGGACCACCAGTACCTGTGCCACCTGCTGAGGGCTAGCTGGAGAATCTCATCACTGATTTTAAAATAGCAGAGCAACCTGAGCAAATGAAAATAGAACAGATATATTCTAAGAATGGAGGGAAAAAAAGGAAAAAAATCCCTTCTCTAATCCTGTGTGTTTGAAGGAGAAATGATGAATAGAAAAGTGTAAAAAACATCTCCTTTTGGGGGAAGAATAGTTTTAACCTTCAGGTGATTCTAGAGGTTGTTGGAGCCTACACAGGGAAACTCTTCAGAAAGGCAGGGACATGAATCATAAGCCGTTTTATCTCCACTTTAAAGCACTTGTATATTCAAATTCCCTAAAGGAAAGAGAACCACAGAGAGCAGCACTACACAATCCAATCTAAATAGATTGATGAGCATGCCCACGACCAACCCACTGTGGATTTTCCTCAACTCTTGTTGGTGAAATCATCCATCCGTGTAGGTTGTTTCTCATCTCCCCCCCCCCCCCCAAGATTGAGTCATGATTTTCCCCAGTCTGGATTGAGATCACCTGAAGTAAGGGGATAAGAGCAATTTTATAGGTTCTTTCTATTTTTAATGCACTGAAACAGAAATTAGCTATAAACTATAATTAATCTAGGCTGCCCATCATGCTGAATTTGCCTGGGATCTAGAAAATTTATTGTTTACCACCACCTGTAGGTTCAAGAAAGCAAGAGTAAATTTTTGTGTCTTGATGATGGAATTTTGATTTCCTGTAATTATAATAATAATGGCAATCACTCATATGGAGGCAATTCTTTAAGTTTACAAAGTGCTTTCCTCACAACAGTCAGGCAGTGGGAATAAGAGGAATATTAATATGCCCATTTTACAGATAAAGAAACTAAGGTACAGAAAGATAGGGTGCTCAAGCCGGGTTTGGGTAGCCAGTAAGTGTTAAAGTCAGTATATGCTTCTACTTTTCTCCCAGGACTCTACCCATGACAAACCACAAAACAATCTTACTAGAGAATAGGAAGTTCTTAACCTTCTTAGCATCATGGTCCCCTTGGGCAGGCTGGGTAAAGCCTTTGGACCTGTTCTTAGAATGAAGTTTTAAAATGAATCATAAAAAATTTTAAAGGTATGCAAAGGAAACCAACTATTATGAAATCATTATCAATTAAAAAAAAAGTTATGGACCCAAAGTTAAAAAACACTGCATAGAGCAGATAGTTACCAAAAGATTAACAGTCCACAAGACCAACTCATTTTTTTTTAAAAGGGAGGGGTTCTTAACCCACAGTTCTAGAGCTTTTTCAAAGAAAGATTCTGATCATTGTATTGCAGTATAAGCTTTTAATAATCTCATATATTTTCTTTTGCATTATTCTGAAATATCCATAGGTTTCAGAACACCACAAAAAAGTTAAAATCCCCATCTTTAAGGGTTACACAGATGGTAGGAGTCAGGATAAACACATCAATAGCCTTTATCATTGTTCTAGGGTAAGATGGCATTGACCCCAGGCTTGTTGGCTTATCTGCAAGGTTATTATAGGTTTTCTCTCAACCAGTACTAGAGGAAAGGACAAAATGCAAGGTCATTAGTAAAATTGTCTCACTGTGTTTCATAACATGCTCTTCAGAAGATATTGTAATTTTCCTAAATAAAGCTTTATTTCTCTAGTCATTTTCACATTGCTGAAAAGGAAAAATTCATCAGTCTTTCTTGAGAGGAAAAAAACCCTCCTACATCCTCACTGGTGCATCATGTCCTTCATATGTCACTGGAAAGTAGAAATTACTTATCACTTCATCATTTATATTTATTCAGTGATTTCAGAGTAGATGATAGGATAGTAAGCAATTAGCACTATCTAACCAGCAAGTGACCCGAAAAAAATTATTAGTTGATTTAGGCTGACTCTACCAAGAACCTTGAGGAGGAGTGGGAGAGGGCAAGGTAGAGATGAATTAGATCAATTCCCCCATTTGTACCCCCCCACACCCTAACTGCTCCTTTCTCATCCACACTCACCACTGTACTCCTACAGATCTGGCCTCAGAAAGGCATAGCTGGGCCAAGGAAAGAGCTCTCTTGCAAGCCCTCCATATCTCACTGCATATCCCTAACCCTGCCACTCCTTGGAGTTTGTTTGATGCATCTTTCATTTCCTACCCTGCAGCTGTGACTCCAGCCCCAAGTCCAAGATTTAGTCCTGGCCCTAGGCCAGGCCTGGTAGCCCACCCCTGAGCCCTGCCAAAAAGGTCCCCAGCTGATACCCGACCTACCTCCTCTGACTCCCCCACAAGCAGGAAACTCACCAGCTGACTGCCGCCATATGCTAAGAGCAATTGGCAGAGGAAGAGTAGGAGGGAGAAACGGGAAGAGAGGATGAAATGGAGGAGAGGAAGGAATACATTTAAAACCACCCACAGAGGAACCAGAGCAAGCCACTTCCTTGCCCTATCTATCACAAGCTCTGACACATGACCCTCTTGCAACAGGCTAGAAAGTAAGAAACTCATTCCACATTTTTTACATATTGTCAAGCCACCAGAATGAATTATGCCTTCACAGAATCATTCAAGTAGTTAAGCTTCCTTTTATCCCCCACCGATAATAGGATATTTTCAACTGACCTCTAATGAACTTGTTTCAAATAAGATTTTATTTTTGCCTTTTGTTCCCAAGTTCTTTTCAAATTCTACTGCCAATGGGGAATGGCTTAGCAAACTGTGGTATATGTATGTCATAGAACACTATGGTTCTATTAGAAACCAGGAGGGCAGGGAATTCAGGGAAGCCTGGAGGAATTTGCATGAACTGATGCTGAGTGAGATGAGCAGAACCAGAAAAACATCAACATGGGGGTGATGATCGACCTTGAAGGACTCACTCATTCCATCAGTTTAACAATCGGAAGCAATTTGGGGGCTGTCTGCAATGGAGAATATCATCTGTATCCAGAGAACAGTGGAGTTTGAACAAAGACCAAGGACTATTTACCTTTAATTTAGGAAAAAAAATATCTTATTGTCTGATCTTGCTATCTCTTATACTTTGTTTCTTCCTTAAGGATATGATCTCTCTCTCTCTTCACACTCAATTTGGATCAATGCATACCAAGGAAACAATGTAAAGACTGACAAACTGCCTTCTGTGGGGGTGGGGGGAGGGAAGTAAGATGAGGGAAATAATTGTAAAACTCAAAATAAATAAAATATAATTCAAATTCTACTGCCAAGGAAGAAGATAAGGAAGGATTCAAGGCATGTTGGCCTTTGGGTCAAAACTCAGAGTCTATGAATTTTAACTTCGGTCCTTAAAGTCTGTTCAATCTTGGGCTCCAGAGTTCATTTTTCTCATTTAAAAGTAAGGCAGCAGGGGTGGCTAGGTGGTACAGTGGATAGAGCACAGGCCCTGGAGTCAGGAGTACCTGGGTTCAAATCCAGCCTCAGACACTTAATAATTACCTAGCTGTGTGGCCTTAGGCAAGCCACTTAACCCCATTGCCTTGCAAAAACTAAAAATAAATAAATAAATGAATAAAATAAAATTAAGGCAATAGTTGATCTTTACAATTCCTTTGAATCCAGTGAAATCCAATGGACCTGAGTTCAGGAATCTGTCCTCTTATCTGGACTGTCTCACCAGTCTCCTTGTCTACAGTGTCTTCTCTTTTCTGCCCATCACATATACACATACACTCTAATCCATTCTGAAGAAAATCAACTTTTCTAAAACAGCACTTTCATCATGCCACCCTCTGGTTCAAAAAGCATCATTGGCTCCCCACTGCCAAGAGAATAAAAAAGCAACCTCCTTAGACTCCCATTTAAAGTCCTTCCCAAGTCGATTGTCCTGAGTCTTAAGATCAAAGGCAGGCTTTTCCCTGATCATCACAGCTAACCATGATCTTTCTTTTCTCTGAAATTTCAGAACATATTATCTATCAGTCAAGTAAATATTTACCTATGTTTCAAAAAAAGGAAAGAAGGAAGGGAAGAAAGAAGAAAAAAAGGAAGGGAGTGAAAAAGGAAGGGAAAGTGAAAAGGAGGAAAGGAAAGGAAGGAAGGAAGAAAGGAAGGAAGGAAGGAAGGAAGGAAGGAAGGAAGGAAGGAAGGAAGGAAGGAAGGAAAGAGGGGAGGGAGGGAAGAGGGCTTTTTTGGTTTTGTTCTTTGAACTTGTTTTTATCAAACTACCAGAGGAAATCCTTTGGGTGTCCTCCAGGCAAGGTCAGCTGTTATCTCAAATCACTCCCAGCTCCTATTACATTGCTCAGGAGAAATCCGGAAAGGTGAACTCCAACTTTGCCCAAATGCAGGTGACCTTTTCTAGAAGACTCAGGCCATAGGTTGTAAAACAGAAAGCATTCCCGAAAACATCGATACAGCAAACGGTGCTTAAATGCTTTTTGTCTGGTAAAACTTTCCCAGGCCTTGTTTATGTGTCGAAAACAGAAATGTGGGAAAGGTAGAGATAATTACTTTCTGAAGCAGATGTCTGAGGTAATAATGTCGGATCAGCTCAGTGCTTACACTCGGGATTTCCAACCCTCTCACCCTACCCCCTGCCTAATTCCTAGCAATCATTGAGCACAGTTTTGAAAACAAATATACTGGAAACAGCCCCTGGAGTGAGAAGATGGGGAGGGGGTGACCTTGGGCAAGTCATTTCACCTCCATTTCCTCATCTGCAAAATGAAGGGGTTGGACTAGAACTATCAGCTCTAAATCTACGATTTTATCATCCACTGTAACCCAAGCTCTGAGGTACCAATTACGTTGTTTACTGACAGTATCAGGGGAACTGATGACATTCTAATATGTTCACCTCTGCTGGAGCCCAGCATTAGAACTTCTAGGCATCAGTAGGCCAGAGGAGAAAATGATATTGGCACCTTTTGTTCTTCTGCCATTGTATAAAATCTCTGCCAGTCTATGGGTTTTGCCCATTTTAACTTTTCAGTCTCTCCAATCTCCAGAAGTCACATCAATGAAAAATTACTGTAAATGATTTTTAGATGCTGTATTGTAGGACTCCATTATAGGTGAGCAGGGGACAAGAACAGTCTCCAAAACTCCCAGTTGGAATGGATCTCAGAAGAAGGCTTACTTTCTTAATAGCTAGGTCAAGTCAATAAGTCTTTACTAAGCATCTACTGGGTTTCAGGCACCAAACTAAATGCTGGGAATGGGCAGTTAGGTGATGATGTGAGTAGAGCACCAGCCCTGGAGTCAGGAGGACCTGAGTTCAAATCCAGCCTCAGACCCTGGATACTTACTAGTTGGGTTGCCTTGCAACCAGGGCCATTTTCTGTTGTCCTAATCCATATCTGACCAGATGGCTGTGGAGGAGAAAGTGAGGCTGGTGACTTAGCAAAGCATCCCCCTCACTCAAATCTAATTCATGTGTTTGTCATAACATCACCTCCCCTGATGTCATGGTCTTCTTCGAGAAGGAAAGAAAAATATAATCAAGAAAATAAATAGAAACAAAAAAGAAAGACTGCACCTGTCCTCAGGGAATTTACATTCTAATGAGTGAAGAGGACACAAAAGGAAGCTAAGAAAAAAATTAGGAGGGAGGTACAAGGGAGGGAGGGAAAAAGGGACTCCTGGGGCCAGGATGGAAAGAGGTTCGTCTGGAGAGAATCCTAGAGAGGAATGAAGGAATCAGCATGTCGGATTATGGATGAAAACAGTATCCATTTCCTCACTTATAAAATGAGATGAGATTATTTATTCTCTCTCTCTCTCTCTCTCTCTCTCTCTCTCTCTCTCTCTCTCTCTCTCTCCCTCTCCCACCCGCCCACCCATCATTGTCCCTTTTCTCCCTCTTGCTGTGCCTCTCTCAACTTGTATTATCATGAAGTTGACAAATATCAAACCTAAATGATTTAGAAGATGATCTCGAGCAGTTGTTCCAGCTCTACATTCAATAATTATACAAAGAAAATCTGCAGATTGTCATTCCCACCACAATAACAGGTTCTTAGCATGGTTAATTGACTTTGTTAGTAACCTAGCTCCTGAACTTGATGGTGATCACTATTGTCCTTAAACTTGAACGGGATAGACACCTTCAAAATGCCAACCAAAGGCACACCAAAAGCCTCCGAGCTCTCAGTTCCTCCAACTCCGTTTCTGCCAGCACTCCCCCAAGTCCAGGAGCTGGTAGGTGTCTGATGTCCTCTGAACATTGATATCCCAAGGCAAGAAAGACCAATTAAGAGATTTGTTTTCCATTTTAATCTAAAAGTCAGAAAATTCACCCCTGCTGCTTTGAGCCAGGGTAGGACTGATTCCCTTCACTGGTTTACATTCTTCCCTTCTCATGCAGATTGGAGGAGGAGGGATTTGGAGGAAAGAAGAGGGATTAAAAAGAGAAGAATTAGCTGCCCTTTTCCCACAGGAACTAAGGATTGGTTTGTTTTTTGTTTATTTTTTCCCCTCTGAATGCTTGCAAAGCAATTTGCCCTCTTAAAGCACCATACAGATGTGACCTATTAATATTATGATTTTCCCAGGGTGGCACTAGAAGCTTCTTACTCTCACTTTCTAACCTTGGGATTGGAGTGGTGGGGCCTATGAGAGGCTATCAAACCCAAAATGGTATTAAGAAACTCCTATTTTTAAATAGACAGAAGCTTAAGGCTAACAGAAATATCTAGAAGTCAACAAGTATACTCTTCCATATCCTAATGGAAGAGAGATCTTAGAAATCTCAGAAATCTCAGAAAAACAAAATAATCTTTTTAAATAATCAATAATAACTCTAATACTTCAATATATAGTCAGTTCTGAAAGTTTTGGCATAACACTTTACATATATCACCTCATTTGACATGCAACAAATAATGTAAAATAGGTACTATGGGGATATTATTAGCCTCATTTTAGAGGTAAAAAAAATAGGTTTAAAATATCATAGCTGATATCAGCAGTATTCAAGTCAAAGTCTTCCTCTATTTCTCTCTAACAATATTCACTCCCCCCACCCAATTACATGTCAAAAACAATTTTAACATTTTTTCCAAGTTTTGAGTTCTAAATTCTATCCTGTCCCTCTCCTCCCCCTTCTATGAGACAGTAAGCAATCTTATATGTTAAACATGTATAATCATGTTTATATTCAGACATCAGTTCTTTTCTTTTTTTCTTTTTTTTTTTTAGATTTTTCAAGGCAATAGGGTTAAGTGGCTTGCCCAAGGCCACATGGCTAGGTAATTATTAAGTGTCTGTGGCCAGATTTGAACCCAGGTATTCCTGACTCCAGGGCCAGTGCTCTATCCACTGCACCACCTAGCTGCCCCCACAGCAGTTCTTTTCTGAAGACAGGCAACAGTTTTCATCATGAGTCCTATGGAAATGTCTTGGATCGCTGTATTGCTAGGAATGACTAAGTCAATCACAGTTCTTCACCATACAATATTGCTGTTATTGTGTACAATGCTCTGGTTCTTTTCACTTCACTTTGATTCAATTGAATTGTCATGTAAGTCTTTCCAGGTTTTTCTGAAATCATTCTGCTCCTCCCTTTTTATGGCACAACAGTATTCCATTATAATCATATATCACAACTTTTTCAGTCATTTCCCAACTGATGAACAGATCCTCAATTTCCAATTCTTAGTTACAACAAAAAAGAGCTCAAACCAAGGTCTCTTTCAACATATTTCAGTAATGTCTGACTTTTTGTGACCCCATCTGGGGTTTTCTTGGCAAAGATGATGGACTAATTTGCCATTTCCTTCTCATTTTACAGATGAGAAAACTGAAGCAGACAAGATTAAGTGACTTGCCCAGATCATTTAGCTAGTGTCTGAGGTCAAATTTGAACTCAGGTCTTCCAGATTCCAGTCCCAGAGCTATCCACAGTACCACTTAGTTACCCTAATTTTTTTTGATAAATACTTGTTAAATATCTATTGTGAATTGTCAATTTTGCTAGGGCTCATTAATGAAAAAGTTTCTCTGGAAAGGGTACCAGAGATTTATCCATCTATCCTTGCTTTTTACCATAACTTTATGCTCATACAAGATAGGCACAACTGAGGAACAAATTAAATCTCAGCCCTAGGTTCTTCTGGTTTGGAAGGTAAGGAAAAGGATCCAGGAGAGTCAGGGCAAGTAGCCTGGCTCTTTGGATATTCATTAGGAAAGACCAGTCACAGTAAGTGGGGAGGAATGCTTCAATCATACTTTAATAAGACACAGAGAATATTAGAGGCAGATAGTATGGGCATTGGGGATAGGGTAGTACAAGGAGGTAACCAGCATGGGAAAGAGAATAGCAAAAGAAGGGCACAGAGAGTTACTTAAATAACCAGGGAGCCCTAGGGTAGCAGGGACAGGTAGTAGGTGCACCATGATGGAGTGTGGGGGTCCCTTTTTTATAGCATTTTGGTGGGGTAGGGGGACAAGCTAACTCTTATCCATGCCCACCTTAGTTTGGCGCATTACCATATCAACATCATCTCAAAGCTATAGACACCTTAAGGCTGTTCATTCACATAGTGTTGCTTTTCCTACTAGAGCTCATAGACCAAGGACAGTTAACTGACAAAGGAGCCATTACATTGGATCCTAGCAGGTTCCTCCTCCTTTAGCACAGTCTCAGGATGTGACTTCAGTTAACTGATGAAGCAGTTGCTGGTGATTCTCATCTCTTAATTTATGACATAGATTGTAAGTTTTAGGATCCCCTTTTGCAAACTTTCTTCCTATTATTGTTACCACATACTAGCTACTTATAGACTCAGTTACTTAAGAGGGGGAAAGAGATATACGGTCAAGGAGATCAAAACAAGCATTTTATTTTATTTTTTTTCCAAGTACATGTAGAGATATTTTTCATCTTTCATTTTTTGTAATATTTTGAGTTCCAAATTTTTCTGTCTCCTTCCCTTCCCTTCCCTTCACCATGACAGTGAGTAATCTGATAGTTTATACATGCATAATCATGTTCAATATATTTTCATATTAGTCATATTGTAACAGAAAAATCAGAACAAAAGGGATAAAAACCACGAGAAAAAAATAATAAAACAAATTTTAGAAAATGAACAAACAATACTTTGGTCTGCATTCAGACTCGATGGTTTTTTCCCTCTGGATATGGAGAGCATTTTTCCCCATAAGTTTTTCATTGAACTCCTGGAAAGAGCTAAGTCCATCTAAGTTGATCATCACATAATGTTGCTGTTAATGTGTACAATGTACTCCTGCTTCACTTCATGGAAGTCTTTCCAGGTCAAAACAAAGATATAGCAAACACTTTTGAACAGTGGTGAACAAATATTCCTGAGCTTTAATTGCTACTGGACAGGTGATGGGAGGTCAAATTATGTTCATGGTATGGTCATAACAGGTAAGTCTATAATGAGTTGGATGATGCAAGATGTCCCCTCAAATAAGAGGGTAGAGCATAAGCAACTTTTATCCTTAAAGGAAACCGTATATTTGAAATTCTTCTTCTTCAAGTTACTCTAGTATTAGTGTACTTCACAAACAAGTTTCCACCATGCCAGAGACTGAAGCATCTAATCCAAATTCTAATTCTTCCAGTAGGCCAATAGGACCCCTGTGTATAATGACCCAAGTAACACTGAGTAACTCTGTTACTGATGGCTTCATCCACAAGAGAGGCAATCTAGACTTCACCAATCTAGATATAGGGCATATCCTCATAAAAGAGGATCCTGACAAGAATTCCTAGTAGGCTGAGGTAAAACTTGTATGGTTGGCATTTGAGAGAGCTTGGAGAGATTGTGTAGAGAATCAATCAATTAATATGCATTTCTGATAAGCACTAAGGATATAAAAAAGAGGCAAAAGACAGTTCTCGCCCTCAAAGAGCTTACAATCATTTTTCCTGATGCTGAGGGAGCGGTCATGAGTTTGACTAAGTGTCTGAAGAGAATAGGACTAAACTGGGGCAATTAGGTGGTTCAGTGGATAGAGCACCATCCCTGGAATCAGGAGAACTTGAGTTCAAATGTGGCCTCAGACACTTCATAATTAGCTAACTGTGTGCCCTTGGGCAAGCCACTTAACCCTATTGCCTTGCAAAAACAAAAAACAAAATAGAGAATAGGAGTAGGCAATCAAGATCAGGACCAATGGAGAAATGTTGCTAATATCTACCATTGCATATGGTGGTTTATGGGGCATGTCAGTGCCTTTCAGAGATATCATACTTTCCATTAAATTAAATGACCAGTTTGGCACTATTATAAGAACAGTAAAGGTTTGGAAATAGTTCCAATGCTAACCTAGACTTTGGAGGAAGACCTACCTGTTATAATGAGCAAAAACCTTCCCTCCAAATTCTCCTATCTCATTCCTACCATAAGTTTGGTTTGGAAGCCTTTCAGAAGGAGGTTCTCCACCAGGGAGGTAAACTTCTCAAAGCAAAGAATGTGGTCTTACCAACCAGCCAGTGGTCATAGGCTCTCTCTCTCTCTCTCTCTCTCTCTCTCTCTCTCTCTCTCTCTCTCTCTCTCTCTCTCTCTCTCGGGCCAATGCTCTATCCACTACACCCTCTAGCTGCCCCTGAATCTCTTCTAGAAACTCAACTTTCTTGTCACTGGATTTGACAGTTTCTCTATGACTCTGAAGACTTCACAATAAATAACAAAAGAGATATTTGCCCAATAAATATCCCTAGAGTTCAAGAATCTCCAGGTTCCAATGCTAAATCTTGTCTGTTTTCCCAAGTGAAACAAAAGCCTCAGAGATAAGATAATGGAATAAAATCATTATCATTTCTTGTTCAGTCCCATTCCTGGAATTTTTTTCTGCAAAGCTTCATCCCAAAGCCTTAGAGCAACTTTAAAGTCTACCTTACACAATTAGCATCTGGAATTAAGGTTGTATTTTGTTTTAGTAGACTTTCGGAATCAACAAATGATAAAAACTGGAATCTTGGATTCTCTACACCTCTCAGTCAGTAGAGTGAAAATATGATCTTCTATTGAGAACAAATGAGACCCATTCCATTTCTTTCAGAAAAAGATCAAATCTAATTAATCACTTCAAATCAGTAAATATTTATTGAGTACTTATTATGTGCTAAGTGCTGTTTTATTCAGTTGTTTTCAGTCCTGACTGATTCTTCCTGATCTCATTTGATACTTTCCTGGCAAAGATACTAAGTGGTTTGTCATTTCCTTCTCCAGCTCATTTTACAGATGAGGAAACTGAGGTAAACAGGTTAAAATGACTTGCCCAGGATCACACAGCTAGTCAGTATTTGAGGCCAGATTTGAACCTATGAGGATGAGTCTTTCTGACTCCAGTTCAGGCACTGTATTCACTGTGCCTCAAAGTGCTGGGGATATTATTAACGAGAAGATAGTCTCTGCTCTCAAGGAGTTAATAATCCAAAGTCTGGAGCCAACACTCAAGAGGTAGCAGGAAACTAAGATAAGAGAGAGAGATCAAGGGGTTGGTTGTTGGTGGTGGTGTTTTCTGTGAACTTGAAATCAGCCTGAGCAACAGGTGCAGAGGCGAGAGTATCAGAAAGTTTTGTTTCTGCCCTCTATAAAGGAAGACATTGGGAGGAGATTGGTACTCCCCAACCTTCCAACCAGAGTGGGAAGGATGGAGGTAGTATCACTCAAGTTAGCAGCATAGTGGTGAGATTAGAGGTAACAAACATAACCTGGAAGGGGCGTATTGTTCCATGGAGTTGAAACTAGGCAGAGTAGCAGATGCGGAGTGAAGAACTACAGGAGTAAAGTGGTGCATACACTGTCAAACTTAGTCATTGCTTTTTACATGTATTTGCACTATTTTTGCAAATCAATTTTGCATAACTGTCTCATTTTTGTTGTAAGAGAAGATTCATTGTGGAATCAAAGAATATTATCAAGGGAATTATTGTGGTTTTTAAAAGGATGGGGCAGCTGCATGGCACAGTGGATAGAGCACTGGCCCTGGAGTCTGGAAGACCTGAGTTCAAATCTGACCTCAGATACTTAATAATTACCTAGCTATGTGACTTTGGGCAGTCACTTAACCTCATTGCCTGAAAAAACAAACAAAAAAGGTACCAATAAATCATTTTAAAAAATAAACCTGAATATACAGCAATAGCAAAATCGATATAGCATCCCTGTATAATAGCAAAGCACTAGAAGCAAAATAATTCTCCATTAATTAGAGGAATGATTGAATACATTTGACATAAGATTGCAATGAAATTTTATTGTACCATAAAAAACAGCCTGTAATAGGGGAAAAAATCAAAGAAGTTTAGGAAGATTTGTATGAAAAAGTGAGCAAACAGTTACTATATAGTCTTGGAAATCATTTTATCTTTCTGAACATTCACTTCTTCATTTGTGAAACTGGAGTGATGATGGTATCAAGAGTTATGATTAGAAAATTGAGCTTGAGTTAAATTCAGTTGAGTGGGATGGGAGGTTTGAGCACTGAGGTAGTAGCAGCAACAGATCAGAGGATAGTTCAACCATAGGTACAAATGCAAGAAGGGACAATTCAACCCTTCAACCAAGTATTTGAGGGTGGACAGGGGGTTAAGAATCAGGTTGCCATGGATCAGCTTTTTGGTTGATGGTGGGTTACATGGCAGCACAGATCCTCTAAAGCATATAAATGATATCAAGGGTAGAGAAACTGCGCCTTGTCCCCATGTCAGTAGTTTGGGCAAACTCCTATTTGCCCACTGCTAGTTATAATTTTGATAGTACCCTCTTCAACAAGGACCCAGTGAGATCATGCATGTCAAATAACCTGGATTTTCATGTACCATAGAAAAATCAGCTTATCCTCCTACCTAACACTCCTCAGTTTCCTGTATAAGGATCATGCCCTCTAACCAACCACAGTTGTCTCTCCTGTTCTGTCCAGGCTCCTCTTCTCCCTCTACATTACTTTATTTGGTGATGGCATCAGCTCCCATTATTTAATTTCCATCCCTATGCTGATTCCTAAAACCTAATCTTGTTCTAACCTCTCTGCTGACCTCCAATTTCACATTTCTCCCTGCCTTTCAGATATCTCAAACTGGACGTCCAATAGACATCTTAAACTAATCATATTCAAAATGGAACTCCTTATCTTTCCCCCCTAAACCCTGCCCCATCCTATTTTCATAACACCATCCTTCCAGTCTCTCAGACTCCCAACCTAAGAATCATCCTGGACTCCTCACTATTTCTAATTCCCCACACCCATCCACCCAAGCCATTGCCAAGGGTTATTGATTTCACCTTTGCACCATCTCTCACACATATACCCTCTTCTCTCCTCTAACATTGCCACCATTCTACTGCAAGTTACCTTGATTATTGCAGCAACCTACTGATGTGTCTGTCTGCTTCATCTCTGTCCACTCCACTCCATTTTCTATTCAGTTATTAAAGTAATTTTCCTAAAACACAGATCCAACCATGTTCTCCCCACTCTCATTCATCATTCAGTAAGCTCCAGGGGCTTCCTATTGCCTCCAGGAACAAATATAAAATGTTCTGTTTGGCATTCAAAGCCTTTCACACTCTGGTCCTTGCTTTCCTTTCTGGTTTTCTTATACTTTACTTCTCACCAACATACTCTTCAACTAATGGAAACTAGCTTCTTGACTGTCCATGAATAAAACCCTCTATCTCTTAGCTTGGGGAATTTTCTCCTGCCTAGGATTCTCATGCTAGTCTCATGCCTGGGAGTCTCTCCTCTTTCAACTTCCACCCACTGACATCCCTGGCTTCCTTTAAGTCCCAATTAAAATCTTTTTTTTATTTAAAGGCTTCCCCAATCCCTCTTAATTCCAGCGTCTTTCCTCTGTTAATTATTTCCTATTCATTCTATATCTAGTTGGATTGCATATACTTGCTTGCATGTTGTCACCTCCATTAGATTGTAAGGTCCTTGTGGACAGGGACTGTCTTTTGCCTCTTTTTTGTAAGCCCAGTACTTTGCAGAGTGCCTGTACTGTTATTGAAGCGTTATCATTATAAAAAAGCCTAGGGTTCAATGAGTGAGTAATGAGACTGAGGTTAGACATGTCTAAAATACAGTCACAATGCATTTTTTTCAGCTAAGAGCATACCATACCCTTTGGTTTGTTGGACACAGATGATTACATTTAAGACTTTTCAGGACAAGAAAATTCTCTTCCTAAAAACACCTCCTTCTCTAAAAGAGGTAATTGCTTCTCAGCTGTTTCATCTCCTCCTCCTCCTCCTCCTCCTCCTCCTCCTCCTCCTCCTCCTCCTCCTTCTTCCTTCTTTTTGATGAGGCAATGTGGTTAAGTGACTTGCCCAAGGTCATACAACTAGTGAATTTGAACCCAAGTCCTCCTGACTCCAAGTTCAGTGCTCTATCCATTGTGCCACCTAGCTGCCCCAGTGTTTATGTTCTTAAGCAGGCACCACTTTTGTCCAATGACCCTGAGTTTTGTTGGGATTAGGGAGCAGAAGACTTTATATCAAGACCTCCCAGGGGAAAGGATTCCTTGAAAGGGCAAGAATCTTTCTCATCTTGCCTTTCTGACCTGCTCAGAACATATGGGAAAAACCAGTGAGAATCAGGGCAGGAGAAATGACTCCTGGAGGTCACCTCTCTTCCTTACTGCTAGAAGCCTGAACCTCTTCACAAAGAAAACACACACTTTTCTCTAGTTGCAAGTCAGTGCCCCCCAATTTGTAAACAAGTCTCCTCTTGCAGGAAGAATCAGCAGTGGTTATCTAAAATTGGTATACCTTTGGACTAGAAAGCTCCCCTGACCTTTCTTTCTGACTATAGATTGCATTCAGGAGGCATTTTGTACAGCACAAAAAGATATTGTCAGAAGGGTTGAGTTCAAGTCTCATTTCTAACTTAGGCAAGTAGCCTAACCTCTGTGACCCTTTTTTTCCTTCTGTAAAATGAGGGAATTATCAGGAATTTTATTCTAGAATTGATGAACTTTAAAAAAAAAATTTGTGGCTAATCTATATAGTTTCCTTTGTAATTCTATGCATTTTATTTTATTTTACAAATATATTTTATTTTTTATTATATTATATTGCTATTATTAGAATATATCTTATTTTATGTGATATATTTGCATTTGTTATATTTAAATATAATAGTATACAATGACTATTATATTTAAATATGATAGTATATAATCTTATTATTATTATATTTAAATATAATAATAATATGTAATAATAAAATGATAGGAGTCCAGAGCATTTATCTAGATGCTACAGGACTTCACACAAAAAATGACCAAGAATTGTTTGACTAGTTGGTCAGCTTGGTCTGTTCTAGCTATAGATGAGTATAAATTCTTATGAATCCTCCAGCATTAGGAAAAATCTATAGAATTCTGGAATCATTGAGTCCATATTTATAGTGTGTTTACAAAGCATTTCTCCATGACCACCTTGTGAAAAAGGTCACCGGATTTTAGAGCTTGAAGGGATGTTAGAAATCATCCAGTACACCATCTCCAATTTTACTGATGAAGAAACTGAGGCTTGGAAGGGAAAGTAACCCTATAAGATTGGCAGGGCATGGATCTTATAGTTTGAGGGCACATTTTTTTGAGTGACAGCATCCTTTCTTCACACAAGATGACTGTCTGATCTGAGACTACTCAGGATGTGCAGTACCATGGAGATTAAGGAAATACAGTGAATGGGAGACTCTGGAAGGGCCTGCCCCCTCACCAGGGAGATAAGAGAAACTGAACAAAAAGGAGAGAAAAACATGTAAATCCATGCACAGGCATTAATTTATATAAATACATATTCAACTCCATATGCATATTGCAAGGAGAGCAATAATAACTCACATTTATATCTCACCTTGCAGGTTCCAAGTGCTTTCCTCACATCACTTTCAAGGTAGGTCAGGAAAAGGAGAAAAACTCAAGGCAGTTCAGGAAGAGTTCTTTTGGGGGGGAGGGATTTTTTTGGTTGATATTTTTTTGAGAATGCGCTTCCCTATTTCCCCTAGACTGGAACTGCAGAGGCTACTCATAGCCATTCTGATGATTATAGGTGTTTGGACCTGTGTGGCTTCAGATCTGAGCTGGTTTGCCTGCCCCACTTTATTGCTGCAGGTCTCATTTATAATGTAGCTCACTACATTGATGCTATTGAAAATTGAGGCACCAAAATAGCACAAGATTTAGAACACTGGACCTGGAGTCAAGAAGCCCTGAGTTCAAATCCAGTTTTAGATACTGAGTTCACTAAGTCACTGAACTTCTGTTTTCCTCAGTTTCCTCATCTGGGAAATGGAATAATAGTAATAATAGTAATAATAATAATAATAATAATAATTCTTACCTCCCAGGAATGTTGTGAGGGTTAAATGAGTTAATATTTGTAAGTGCTTAGGATAATACCTGCCACTTAAGCATTATATAAGTATTAGCTATCATTATTGTTATTGCTGTTATTTTTATGCTGCTCTTAATATATAGAGATTAGTTTATTTATTTATTCATTTATTTTTTTTAATTTTTAGGTTTTTGCAAGGTAAATGAGGTTAAGTGGTTTGCCCAAGGCCACACAGCTAGGTAATTATTAAGTGTCTGAGACCGGATTTGAACCCAGGTACTCCTGACTCCAGGGCCGGTGCTTTATCCACTGCTCCACCTAGCCACCCCAGGAGATTAGTTTTTAAGCCTTACTTCATCCTAGAACTCCTGATCTCCAGAGAACTACTGGCCTTAGCCTCCTGAGTAGCATCAGAAAGGTTAAGTGACTTTTCCTATGGTCCCACAGCTTGAGTCCCAGACTCGACTCTAACTAGAGAACTCTTCCACTAGAATAGCTAGGAGGAAATAAGCATTCCTCTGGACATGGTGGAGATGAGTGGATAGATTGTTTGGTATAGATGCTAAAGCTTTCCTTCTATGTTGGACAAGAGGATTCAGTTGTCCATTTCAAAGAGGATATTATATTTGATGTCTTGGCTTATGAGTGAATTGGACTGAAGTGAGGCAGACTGGTAAGAGGTCATCAGCCTCACTTTTTCTTCCAGAGTCATTGAAGTACAGTGACAGGACAAAAGTCAAGACAACCATCAATGACCAAGGATAAAATGGATAACCTTGGCATCTTCCATGTCTGACCAGGTTCTAAGTGATCCACAACACCTGCTTCAGCCACCTTCCTGGCCAATGGAACAAATTGTTCTGATCCACACATTCTATTAGGAGAAGTCTTCACATCCTTGAGTGTACAACCCTCTAATTTTTTGACAGGTTTTGAGTTGGTTACCCTCAACCTGGTTTAACCCATCTGCCAAGACACTTACCAGGATGTGGCCAATGCACATGTTATAACTTCTTGGAGACACAGATGAGAGTTGGATGAATAGCTCTGAAAATGGCTCAGTAAGCTCTCCCATCAGCATTGCTAGTTCTTCTAAACAATCCATACAACCCTATATTAGTTTTGACAACCAGATAATATTGAGCCACCATGCCTATGCTTTATCACAAGATTTAGGGACTATGCTTTGTCCAAGTCCTTTTGTCTCCAGGTTGTTCTATGGCGAGCAGGAAATTCTTTCCACAGAGAGAGAATGAACTGAAAACACCATCGAGATAAGGGATGGGGAAATCTCTTTTTCTACCAAGAGCCATTTAGATATTCATAGCATCATTTATGGGCCATACAAAATTATCAACTTAAAATTTTGCCTGTTATATTTGGTCAAACATTTAATTAATTCATCCTTTAAAAGTTCCTAGATTTATTGAATTGTAAGTCCTGCCTGCAGTTGCCCTAGCAGCACCAGATCAAATGCTTTCAAGGGCCTTATAGGGCCAGCAGATAGATGTTCCTACCTCTGATCTAGATGGACTGTCACTTGAGAGGAGGCAAAGGAGGAGATACTGTATGTCTATTTTACTTGGAACCTAACATAAACGGAGACTTCCCAGGAACAATCAGTCCCAAAGTCTTGTTAAAACTACCCCCTCCCCACATTTCACCAGGTTTCAAGCCTGCCAATCTGCTTTCCTGTAAGTATGAACAAGAAGCAAATTCACCAGACTTTCAGAAGCATCAGCAAGACTTCTTAGTCCTCACCTTCTTAACCTCTTTTGTAGGACCATTATTCATATCATAATGTCTATAGCTGAATGTACCCTTAAGCTCGAGCTCTAACCCCAGTAATCACTGCTTTCTCTACACTCTCTTGAAGATTTCAACTGCTCCTTTGGATTCAGTTATCACTTCCACATAGACAACCACTGTTTTTTTCTACTCTAGCTTCACCTCTTCCCCACCTAAATAATCAACTCCATCTGGATGTCCTTTGTTGTTGTTTAGTATTTTTCAGCTGTGTCTGACTCTTCACAACCTCATTTAGGCTTTTCTTGGCAGAGATACTGGAGTGATTTGCCATTTCCTCCTCCAATTTCTTTCCTCCCTTTTTCCAGCTCCTTTTTAACAGATGAAGAAACTGAGGAAAACAAGGTGAAATGATTTGCCCAGTGCCACACAGCTAATAAGTGTCAGAGGTCAGATTTGAACTCAGAAAGAAGATTCTTCCTGCCTCCAGACCCAGCACTACTACAGGCCAGTCACTATGGAAGTACTGTGGATACAAATAAAACTGGGGGGCGGGGGGCAGAGTTCCTGCCCTCAAAGGGATTGTGCACTCAAACAGAGAAAAAGAACACATAAAAGAAAGTTTGAAATGGTGGGGAGGGCTAGATAGGGAGGTACTTACCCAGGGGCTCAGCTGAGGAAGACAAGACCAGAAAAAACAAACAAGCAAACTGAAGGACTGAAATGTCAAATATAAGCAATCTTCCTTCTAGGATACTAAACAAAAATATATGAAGTTCCCTTGCTTTTTTCATAATTGTTAAATAAATAGATCTTCAACTCAATATACTCTCTCCTTTACCTGTTCCCCCTTTCCCCAGTTCCTAGAACCTCTCGAATTTCAGGGGCTGCCTAAGTGGTATCTGTATCTCCAAATACATATATTGAACCTTCAGATTTTCTCATGTTGCCCACAAATGTTACTTGTCTGTCAACAGTGATGCAGAGCCAGGATCATTGGGTATTTGGTGGGGTCTTCACTGTCTCTCCAGTGAACATATTGCAAGTTATTTATACTGAAGTTAGGGACAGCATGACCCACAGTACAGGAAACTGGCCTTGGAGTCAGGATAAACCTGGCTTCAAGTGCCACCTCTCCCTTACTAGCTATGTGACCTTGAACTTGACCACCTAGAGCCCAGGCAAGCATCTGTTTGCTAGTGAAGGAAGGTTTTTCACTGTTGGCTATTTCCTTATAGTGAAATCACAGGTCTAGTCCCTCAAAAAATTAGTTCTATTTACTTTGAGGTAAATCTAAGAATAAATTGCACATTTTAGTCCTTTCCAAACAATTCCTTATAGATTTCATTTTAAGTATTCAACCTGGACAGCATTTGACAGCTTTTCCCGTGTAAGTCCAGCACCCAGATCTTGCCCCCTCCTCCCTCAGGGCTCCCCATGCTGCTGGAGCCCACATCACAGTGACAGGCCACTGTCTGCTCCCTGCCGGTTTGTTTTAACCTCATCTTCCTTGACTGACTTGACTTGTTCTGACAATTCCTTAATTCAGTTTCTCATCTCTACCTGATCCTAGGTCATTGGATGAAACCATTGGAGCACGGGCTTTGGAGATCACAAGATTCAATCAAACCTTTTACTTTATAAAGGCATTTAAGGTACACAGACTGGTGAAGGGGTCACACGGGTAATTAATGACAGTATCAAACTTCTAACCCTGGTCTTTTTATTTCCAATCTAGTGCTCTTTTCACTGAACAATGCCACAGCTACTCTACCCATGTGCACCCTACCACCCCTCCAGAATGGAAGGTAACTCTGGCACAAGGAATTGATTGATATGCTCCCATAATAGTTCTTTTTTTTAAGGTTTTTTTTTTTTGCAAGACAATGGGGTTAAGTGGCTTGCCCAAGGCCACACAGCTAGGCAATTATTAAGTGTCTGAGGTCAGATTTGAACTCAGGTCTTCCTGACTCCAGGACTAGTGCTCTATCCACTGCACCACCTAGCCACACATCCCCCCATAATAGTTCTTAACTACCGCTGTTCAATGTGCCATGGGTAAATTCTAGAAGCCCAGGAACCCTTTAAGATCTTAACTGAGACCTGGGAAAGACTTTAGCTTATAAAGGTCAAGGTCTCCCACTGCATCTGGGGCCATCTCCAGGTGTTCTGATCTATGTCTTACCAATGGACTCCAATGGCTCTGGAAGAGTGAAGCTTTGCACTGCCCTGCCTCACTTAAACCAAATTACTTGCAAGTCAAGACATCACCCTCCAGATGTCATTGGTTCTCTTCCAAAACAAGGCTGAACAATAATAATAATAATCTTATGAAGGTCACCTTCAAGGAGAGAGTGTTACTTGTCCAGAGAACTTTGTGGCCAAAGAAAGTCTATTACTCTATGTTTGCTGCCCTCCTCTTGCTGAATTTTTAATATTATACTAAAGTTTAACTCAAATACTAATATTACTAGGCAATCATCTCTGCTATTCCCATTCCCTATCCCCTCCAACCACCATTAATAAAGTCCTTTTTCTTTTGATCTATGAAAAAGAGTTTATTAAGTATCAACTTCCAGGAACCATGCTAGGAATTGGAGGAGCAATGAAGGAAACAATTCCTACTACCAATGGGGCTTGTCCTAATTGAGGTGACAAGTTCATTTATATGAAAACATAAAGAATAAATAAAATGAAAAGGTAATTAAATAAAAATGAAATTAGATAGGAGGGAACTAGCACTTTGGGGGAATAAGAAGGACTTTTGGTAGAAAGTGAATTTTGTGCAATGATTTAAAGAAAGAAAAGGATTCTAAGAGGCACAAGAGAGGAAGGAGCTTGTTTCACACAGAGATAGTGGCTAGTCCAAAGATACAGAGATGGGGGTAGAGTAGAATACTGATATGAGGACCCTGGTCTTTCTTCCATAATTCTCTAATATGAAGGTAGCTAGGTGGCACTGTGGTTAGAGCACTGGCCTTGGAGCCAGGACAACCTGAGTTCAAATCTGACCTTACATACTTAATAATTACTTAGCTTTGTGACCTTGGGCAAGTCCCTTAACCTCATTGCCTTGCAAAAACCAAAATAATAATAGTAATATCAATAGTAATAATAATAATAATAATAATTCTCTAATACAATTGTCATATCATATTATATATTACAATTATTGGTGTCTTGTCCCATTAATAAGTTTTAAAGTCCATGAAGGCAGGCACCCTGCTTTATCTAAATCTTGTGCCTTTCCAAGTCACTCTCTCCATACACTAGGCACTTTATAAAAATTTACTGTACTATAATGAATTTCTGTGCACTGAAGATGCATTGCTCCAAATGATGAATTTAGAAAGAACTAGACCAAGACTGCAATACTGAGATTATATTTTTAGTACTTGATATAACATTCTTTAGCAGTATTTGGCCATTTTTATCTTCTCTTGCTTTGTTATTTACTGTCTCCAATAGTTCCCTTAGATCTCTACAGCCTCCAACCTTTACAAATAAAAGCAGTGCATTTTGGCCTTAGCCAGCATGCTGGTCTCTGTTGTTCCTGACAAGCTTCAATATGCAGGCATTTTTTCTGGGTTTCTGTGTTGGACAGGGTTTGGAGACCAGTGTGTGGCAAAAACATAATCCTTTCAGGTGGCTAGCATTTGAACAAAAGTTAAATGGGACCTTACAGAAATTTTACAGAATTTTAGATCGTGGAGAAAGAACCTTAGAATGCATCTAGTCCAACCCTCTCATTTTATTGACGAATAAACTGAGGCCTAAAGAAGTTAAGTTACTTGCTCAAAGTCATTCAACTAATATCCACAAACACCAAGACGAACACCCCATTTACTTCAGGGGCATGGTATTGGACAGAGCGCTGGATTTGGAGTAAGGGACTCGAGTTCATGTACTAACGGAATGACTGGGAGAATCATTGTACCTACCTCCCAGAGTTATTGTAAGGATCAAATGAGACAATGTTTATAAAGGATTTAATAAAGTAGTTGGCGCATAGTAGGTTTATCCCTTCCTCCCTACCTCTCTGGTTCTCAGTTGCCTTATCTGTAAAATGAGGGTTGGATTCTATAACTGCTAAAGTCCCTTCAAATTCTAAATGTGTGAGCCTAGAATATAAAATAATGATTTAAGCTTCCTTCTGAGGAAACGATTAACACAGTACAGGCTGTGTGAGTGATGCCTGCCCTAAGCACTGGGGTCGAAGCTAAAAGATGGCAAAGGAGAAGGCCAGCCTGGTGGCTGTTCAGGCTAAGCCAGGTCTTACTACAGTCCCCTGCTCAGATCATTTCAGACCAAAGGTCCTGATCCTCAGAGCTACGAGCTCAGAAACTCAATTTTATCAGGCTCTGGTGAACTGAATCACACTAAAGAAACTCACGGAAGGACTGATAAGCCAGAATGCCATTTAGGATGAGAAATAGAACTGCCAAATGGGTCAGACACTTCAATCAGTGAGTGTTGTCTACCTACCTCACAGGATTGTTGAAAGGAAAGTAAGTGCATTGTAAACATTTAAGTATTACACAAAGGTGAGTTGGGTGACACAGTGGACAAAGTGCTTTGACTTAGGGTCAAGAAGATCTTGGCCTCAGAGACCGAATATAACCCTGAAATTCTGCAACTCTGTAACACTTGCCCACTTTCAGCCTCAGTTTCCTCATCTGTAAAATGATGTAAATGATTACCAACTTTATAGTTATTATGAGATAATATAACATAATAAATTAGCTATTATGGTATGATATATGCTGTGATATAATATAACAATATAACAAATTTAATAAAATATTACTATACTTATATTGCTATAATTCAATTCTAATAAAATAATGATACATATATCATGTAATATGACACACTATAACATTTTAATATATTGTTGTTAAGCTACTTTTTAATTGTGTCTGACTCTTTTTTTTTGCAAGACAATGGGGTTAAGTGACTTGCCCATGGTCACACAGCTAGGCAATTATTAGGTGTCTGAGGCCAGATTTGAACTCAGGTCCTCCTGACTCCTGGGCTGGTGCTCCATCCACTGTGTCACTTAGCTGCCCTATATTTACATTCATCATCGAAGGAAATGTTAAATTTCAGTTTCAAGTTGGTGGGAAAAAAAATATCCTTAACTCATCCCAAATACCCAGTCAGTAGATACCAATATACAAATCCCATTCTCAAGGTGCCCTGAGCAATTTCAACATAGAAGTCCAAAGAAATCCCCAGAAGAAGACAGGATAACATGAATGATACCCACCTTATCCTTTTCCCATATCATTTTGATCTCCTCAGTCAGATCTCTAAACCCCGAAAAGTTTTCAATTCATATAGGTAGGAAATTGTCAGTGTGTGGTATGGGTGCATGTAATAATTGTCCAAAAGTTTCTTTGAATCAGTGGTAAATCTGAGTGATTGTAGACAATGGGTCTGTGGCAATGGACTTGTTCCTGTATAGTTTATTGATGGAGTTTTCCAAGGTATTTCAAGATCTGTATTTGTAGGCTGGGCTGTGTTATCTGACAGTTTCTGAAAGATAGTGAGCTTCTAGTGTAGAATTCTAGCCACCAGTTTGGCCTCCTAGGTATTGGGCAGGTACTAAATTTTTACAGCTTGAATGGATGCATGGCAATTTCCACCATTTCCTTGAATACTCTACAATGATCACTACATGGAGGCTCCTTGATGATGCCTCTATAAATTCTACTGGCTAAGACCTGGTCCTGAATTGACATCATAAACTCCTCTGTTCTATCCCTATCTTTCCTTGCAAACATGAAGAATTTTGTACATAAAAGAGTCTAATTGGAATTTTTTTTATAGCATTGGGGAAAATTCCATAAATGAAAATACTGGTTAATTTTGGGGTGGGGGTGAAAGTAGAGTCACATAACTTGATGTCATCCATATGCATCTAATAAGCTGTTTTGTTTAGTGCTTTCTTTAATTTGGAGGCCATATTTAGTTTCATTTAAGAGAGATGAAATGAACGGCTGCTTCTGATTTAGTAAATGTTGGAGAGAGTAAGTGAGGAGAATGAGAGAGGGAGAATGAGAGCAAGAGCGAAAGTGAGAGCAATATATATATATATATA
Organism: Macrotis lagotis; assembly: GCF_037893015.1. NCBI lineage: Eukaryota > Metazoa > Chordata > Mammalia > Peramelemorphia > Peramelidae > Macrotis > Macrotis lagotis. The sequence goes on along the minus strand of NC_133660.1, from coordinate 115,667,740 downwards.
TATATATATATATATATATATATATATATAGAGAGAGAGAGAGAGAGAGAGAGAGAGAGAGAGAGAGAGAGGGGGGGAGAGAGAGAGAGAGAGAGAGAGAGAGAGAGAGAGAGAGAGAGAGAGAGAGAGAAACTGATTTTTCATTTTCTTTTCTACCTCCCAGCAGATCTGTTTCCTTTCATGTGTCAGCTTCTTCCATTAGAAATTAAGCTCCTTGAGGGCAAGGGCTGTCTTTTTTAATTATATTTGTATGCCCATTACTTAACCCATGGCCTGGTAGATAAATGATATATGACAAATACTTGTGACAACTTAATTTAAGGGTGGGAAGAACTCCAATAGTCTTAAACGGTGTCCCTGCAAAATCCCACATTTTATGTGAATTTTTCTTGACACAATGACACTGGATCTATTTTCTGGACCTCAGACATTATAGTGTTCTCATTACACTTGGGTTCATTTTCTTTATTTGCAGTCCCTGAATCAAATATGACAAAGACCGCATATTCATTCAATCCCCCAACATTCAACACCAAGTATTTTTGTAATTTGATAATAACCTTCTTGTGGCTATGTGAGTAGAGATGCAGGTAAGTTTGTGGAGCAGTGGATATCCTTCTAGGCACTTCACTGGTCTTGTTCACTCCATTGTTATAAAGAGTTCCCATGCATTATCCCCTATTTCCAGTGCTTGCCTTCAAAACTCACATTTTGTGTAGTTCAAGTCCATTGGGTTCTAAGCCCAAGCTGCAAAGCCAGTAATACAATTTAATGAAAAAATAAAGGTGTTAGATGAATTTTGTTCTGGAATATCTATAGTCACTATTGGCTATAAGGTGAACATTCATGAAATGATGATTTGTTGTATTCCCCCAAAAGAGGAAATTTTTATGGTACTGTAAATTTCATGTGTTATGAAAAGTGAATACTGTATGAAATAATTTTTTCTTTGAGTTATTAACACAAAAGGTCATCGAATTCTAGGGAATTACTAACAAGAAAAATGTTTTTCATGTTACCAGTTTTATTTTGTGAACTGGTACACTGCATTTTATGGATCATTTCATGGTTACTATGTTAGGAAAGGTGAATATTATCAGAATTAATGTTTTGCTACAAAGAATTGAATGCAGAAAAGTGCATTTTTAACAATCCCTAGTGAAAGATTACATTTTTTGGTGGTCACAGGAATTTATCCCTCTAGTTCCTATGGGTTCAATGTATCAACATTTGCATTTTTGACTTTCATGGTATATATTCTAGGAATGTTACCCCATGAAAGTTGAGGATTAACTGTACATTACAGTGGTTTCAGGAGGCTGATCCAAAGACTACTGAATTGATGCTATATTACTCTTTACATTCTCTGGGACTTTGGGGTGGCCTTTTTTTTTGTTTCTGATCCATTATATTTTTTTTCCAATAAGCATGCACATACTATGAATGCTTTATATAAAGTACATAATTGTATAATTAGCCTAGATTGGAGGTAGCCAGTTGGCATGGTGAATAGAATGCTAGACATGAAGTCAGGATGACCTGAGTTCAAATTTGTCCTCAGACTCTTACTGGTTGTGTAAAGTTACTAAAACTTTCTTTGCCTCAGTTTCTTCATCTGTAAAGTGAAGATAATAACAACACCTATATCACAGGGTAGTTGTGAGGATCCAAAGTTAATTTTTATAAAGTTCTTAGCACCTGATACAAATTAGGTACTACATAAATATTTTTACTCTTCCCTTTCCTAAAGTGTGATAAGCATTCTCATTCTGCAGTAATAGCTAAGTAATGCCTTCTCTTAAGAAAAGTAGGATCAGGCTTTTCTCTGGGAAGAAGCTATTAGAGTGACTTGCTAATAATTCATGGACCACTGTGAAGCCTTCAAGTCAATAATTATGTATCATATCATGTCTGACCACTTTCCAATTTTGAAAATAGGATAGAATTTAGATCCCTTCCTTTGGCATATTTTGTCATTCATCAGATGTTTAACAAGCCTTCTGTTTTGCTTTTTTTGTCCAACAAGTTTGTTATGTTGAATATCTTATGACCACACAGATATCCAGAAAATTTCCACATCCTCTGTCTTCAGACTTTCTCTGTCTCTTTACTTTTCAAGCCTCTGCTGTAAAATTTTTGATTTTTTTTTTGTTAAATTTTAAAATTTGTTATTTTCACCACTCTGAACCCTTGAATCAACTTTGGTTCCAATTGTTTATTCATGAAATCTAGAATTTTTGATAGGTTGCTTTTTTACATTTTCTTCAGCTTTTCTGCTGGGCACAAGGTCATCTGTTAATGTCACCTTCTATCATCTTTTCAGCTCTTCAACAACTCTCTCAAGTCACTTTTATCATGGCAGTGACTGAAGTCTTTCTTTGGAGGTTTCCTCACTCTAGTTAGGGTGCTAATCAGAGCTATTTCCAGAGTTGTAAAGTCTCTCCAAGAGTAGGTATTTAGTAAATGTTTGTTGAATTGAATGAAATTAAATTGGGACTTGAGCTCCTCTGCACAGTTTGATGGTTTCCAAGGTCAGAGTTGCTCAGGCCAAGAAACTTCACAGATGAATATCTTCTATACATAAAGCCTAGCCACATGGGTGGTATCTTTGTTTTCATACATGTTCCCTTTTCATACACATTTCCTTCACTTGTATCTTACTTGAGTGGTCCTTGATCATGTATGTTCTTTAAATGTTTGTTGTTCCAACTGGTAGCATGATCATCTATGAGTGAGAGGGACTCATGAGTTATGATTTTCAGAGAATCTCAATCAATCAACAAACATTTAATAAGCATTGATGAGCTGAGTAGTTACATGGTGCAATAGATAGTGTTGGTCCTGGAGTCAGTAAGATTGCCTGAGTTCAAATCTGGTATCTTAGAAGTTGTATGACACTGGGCATATCCTGTTTGCCTCAGTTTCCTCATCTGTAAAATGAGTTGGAGAAGGAAATGGCAAATTACTCCAGTATCTTTGCCAAGAAAACCCCAAATGGAATCATGAAGAGCTGGACATGACTCAAAAACAACTGAACTATGAACTAGAGAATGTGTATACAAATACAAAGAATGAAATCCTTTACTCTGCAGTAGTTCTGCTCAGGGACCCACTTGCAAGTTAACTACACATTTTTACCTAGGTACCAGAGATGATTTAGAAGACCACAGATACCTAAAGAGCCTATTCCCTGCTCTGTAAGGACCTATTTTGTATAAACTTCTCAATTGTTAAATATTGGGGTGGTCATCTGTGAGATTTTGTTGTTCTGAAGGAACACAGAAACAGTAATTCTTCAAGAACCTCAGTGAAATATAAAGGATCCATAGAAATCCCCAAATTTCCTTAGTTCCCAGTGCTACACTCCCATTTCTCTCTTTGACAGAAAAAGAATCTTTCTTTCACTTCTGGGGATCACCCTGTTGAATAGCAGTATCTATTGGTCCTGTTCTCACCAAAGTGGCCCCTGGATTTTCTTTTAAAAAAAATTAAGAATAGTTCAGGGATCTGAGAAGCTGTCTTTTTTCTTTTCATCCAAAGGAGTGTGTAGGAGATGCTAGAAGAAATCAAAGCCTTTATCTGCTTTCCAGGTGTAAATTTAAAGTGGGAAGTGAGAAGGAAGTGAAGAAAGGGAAACACTTTTCTCTGCCCACGCCATTTCATCAGATTTACAATGGGGACACACCAAAGCACAGAATTTGCTTCAGACCGTGGCTGGGCTTAGAATTGGTGTGGGGAGTTCAATCTTCCATCTCTCTTCCTTTTATCTTTCCTGATTGCACCAAGTTCCCAGGTTCCTTTCAACTAAATCATGTTCTATATTTTCCAGTGCCTGTGAAAGTCCTATGCGCAAGTGGCTGTCCCTAATCATATTTTCCATGGTTTCAGTTGGATGTTACTCATTTCTCAATTGCCCTTGGAAATATAGCAGTACATGTTCCCCAAGATACAGTGGCTAAGGCCTGAAGACAACATAAATTCTAACATGTCTTTGCCTTTGAAAGTTGAGATTTTTCTGGGTTTTATTTATATTCAAATGCCCTCTCTATTTGGGACACCTTAATTATAGTGCAATCATAGATTGCATTAGATATTATGGTCTCTCCTCATGATGGTTAAAAATAGTGAGTGTATGTGATAGAGCTGACTGTACAGAAGCTGTATCTGGGCAGGGTAAGACTGAGTGTTGCTGTAAATGCAAACTATGAGAGATAAATAATGCTGCCACTAATAGCTAGAGCATGTGATGCAGCTATAATAGTTTGACTTTACAAGTTAAGGCAGAGTGGAAATGAGTCAGACAATTCTCCCCTTCCCCCCAGCCAGAATCATAACTAGGGTGGGGCAATTAGCACTTTGCTCCAGAGCATTGAATGCAGGAGGTTCTGGCAACTCTTTTAATCTTTGACTGAGGTAGCATGGTACTGTACATGGACTTGCAGTGAGAAAGTCCTGGGTTCAAATCATACCTCTCAAACTAGCTATGTGAACATAGAGAAGTCATTTGGCCTTAATTTTCTCATCTTAAAAAATGGAGATAATTCCTTAGTACTCAGCTCACAGGGTTTCTATGAGACTCAAATGAGATAATACATTTTAAGTGTTTGGCAAAATCAAAATCATTATATAAATGTCAATTGTTGTTGTTATACTAATGTGCTTCTTACTTTTTTCCATGGGACTCAGATAAGAATAGTCCTAGAATGAGTCATTATCCTACTATTGTTCTTCTGTTTTTAATGTTCTATAGACCACTGAGCAGGTGGATGAAATAATTGCTTTTTGAAGTTAAATGGATAAATTAATTTAAAAAAACTTTTGTGTATTAAGCTCTGGAGTTAGAAATGTGAACAAGCATGACAGTTCCTGTCCTCAGGAAGTTTACATTCTAAAGGGGGAATGCCAAAGTGAGGTAGAAGTGGACAGGGTAGAGTGTTTCAGCAAGGAATTCAGAGGGATGGTCACTGAAGTTATGGGATGATTGACTGGGAATGATTGGGGGTGTGGAATAGAGAAGGGTATATTAATGAAGATGGCCAGGAAGAAGTATGGTGAATTTGGGTCTGGTAAGATAAGGACTAATCAGAAGTCCAGGATCCCAGGGCTGAGCTTGAGTTCTGGGTTAAGGGCAAAGATCGGCAAATATATAATGAAGATGACCAGGAAGTAGCTTTGATTAAAAGCATTACAATTTATCTTTTGTAGATTCATTGGAAGTATTTTTTAGTACAACTCCAACAGCAGATAGAATAAGAATAGAGGTTAGACTTTGATTACATTGATATAGGGGACTCCTGAGTAAGGATACTCTACCATTGCATGTTGGCATCTTCTCTACAGCCCATTATTTTAGAGAATTGTCTATATCATATTAGTGACTTGTCCAGGGTCACATGATCAGTATGTATCAGAGATGATCCTTAAACCTGGATCTTTCTGGCTTCAAGTCTATCTCTCCATCCACATATTATAGCAACTTCCAGCAGTTAGGATATTAGAGATAATATATGCCTCATTTGTGCTCTTCTGGATATCTATACTTCGAAAGCTTTTTGTTCAATGTAGCTTGAAGATTATTTAGAATGGTGACATCTATTTAAAATAAATACATATATTATTCTTGATATTTTTTGGATTAATGTTATGTCAGGCTAATTGTGCATAACAGTTTGGTCTGTGATAATAGTCCATAACCATTTTGGATTGACTTCTAAAAATATTTTGAGGTCATGTTTTCAAGGTATGAATTTGTAGTCTGTTAGACCATGAAACATGACAAATTTTTAATGTCCAATTCAAGTCACCAGGTTATGTGTTATTATTGTTTGTCCTTCATTCTCAAGATAATTTCTAAATGCTTGGTTTTTACAGTCTGCCTAATTAGGCAAAGTGCTGCCTAATCCTTGCCATTTCCAGTTTTTCTGAACAATCTATAGTGATCACTAAGTTCAGTCTCCTCAAGGATGATGCTTCTCTAATTTCTGGTGGCTCTGTTTTGGTCCTGAAATTCCATCATAAGTCCTACTTCATGAACAAAACATGGGTGAAATCTCAATAAAACCAGAAGATATAAAAAGAATAATCAGAACATATTGTGACCAGTTTGTGCTAACAAAAGCAAGAATACAAAAGAAATAGAGGAAACTTTCAAAAATAGAACCTACTTAAATTATCAGAAGACCAGATGGAGATCTTAAATAACTGAACTTCAAAAAAGAAAATAGATCTAGTTGTAAAGAAACTACCAAAGTGGGGGGGATACCCCAAAACCCTGATCCTGTTGGATTTACAGAATTCTACCAAACTTGTAAAGACTCATTAATGCTCATACTTCACAAATTAGTGTCAAAAATTGAAAAAGAAAGCACTATCCCAGAATCCTTTCATAAGATAAATATGGTCCTAATACCTAAACCAGAGAAATAAAAAAAATCACAAAAAGAAAATAATAGGCCAATATCAGTAATGAACCTTGACTTAAAATTTTTCAACAAAATTCTGTCAGACTACAATAATTTATCCAGAAAATCATTTATTATGACCAAGTAGGATTTATATCCACAATGCCAAGATGGTTTAAAATTAGAAAAAAACAATCAACATAAATAATTTTTATTAAAACCCCAAATTTCCAAAACCTTATGATCATCTCTATAAAGCAGAAAAACACTTTGACAAAGTACAGCACTGTTATATGAAATATTATAAAGTATAAGCAAAAAGGGACCTTTTAAATTTAAATAAATTTAAATAAAATTCATCTATCTAAAACCAAAAGCAACCATATGCAATGGATATATAACCTTTTGCAAAAGATACAGGAGTAAAACAAGAGTATTCATTCATTCTTCTCACCATTATTTGATAAAATGTTGGCAATGCCAGCAATAGCACTAGGACAAGAGAAAGAAGTTAAAGGCATAAAGATAGGAAAATGGATTCAAAACTTTCCTTATTTACTATTGTTATTATGGTTAACTTAGAAAACCCTTGGGAATTAGCATAGATACTGAGACAATTAATAGCTTGGACAAGAACCAAGCAATTGATCCTTGATACAAAATCCTTATCAGATAAATCTGATACAATGATATTTTCCTTCATTTGACCACTTTCCTTTTTATCCTAGGTGAATTAATTTTGCCTTTATAGAAATTTTTCAATTTAATGTAGTTAAATTTTGTCTATTTTATCTTTTGTAATTGTCTCTATCTCTTCTTTGGTTAAGAATACATCTCCTACCCATAGTTGTGGGGACATATGATCTGTATCTCTTCTTTGAAATTCAAGTCACATAGTCATTTAGAATGTAGAATATAATTTAAGATGGTGACTTAAGTCTAATTTCTGCCAGATTGTATTTCAATTTTCCTAGAAATTTTTATCAAATAAGGAGGTGGGGCAGCTAGGTGATACAGTGAATAGAGCACAGGCCCTGGAGTCAGGAGGACCTGAGTTCAAATGTGACCTCAAACACTTGACTTTTCCTCTCTCTCTCTCTCTCTGCCCATCTACCTTACTACTATTGCAGAAGCCTCATGACAATATCTCAATATCTCTTTTCCCTTGCCATCAGAGCATTTTTCCATTGTCTACTTGCCCAGGAAGTGATTTTTGCTCATTGTCACAGAAGCAAAAATTCCAAGTCTACCTCTGTTCACTGCTCTATCTTAGACTGACAATCATTAGCAAGGACAGTTTTAGAATAGAATGTGGATGCCATTGGTAACTAGAGCAAAGTTTGCAATGATTGATGCAAGTTTTTCATCATGGTCTTATTGATTTCCTGTCTCTGCTTCTATTTGAAACTACTGAGGAGCAATGAATTATAAACAAATACCTTCCCCTATACTTTCTCCCAATATTGTCCCCAAAGTAGCTATTTTCCTCCAAACTCTGAAGCTTAGATGCCACAGGTTGGTCTAAGCTCCCTTAGGAGATTGCCTTGATATATGAATAGCCCTGAACAATACCCACAATTTATAGATATTGAAAATGCCTGCTCTCTCTCACTGCCTTCTCTTTATAGATTTGCTTTAAGATAGGTGAGATACTTAGATAATGGGCAAAACCATGTTAATAAATCTTGGCAATGAAGATATCACCTATATCTTCCTTTTCAGCTAAATTCAAAGTCTCCCTTTAAAGGATGGGTTTAAAGATCATTGGTATAGTTACCCAGTGCTTCCTCTTGACTGAACTGAATGCTAAGTAATCTATGTAAGCTTTAGGTATAACCTTCAGATACAACCCTAGAAAAACTGGAACTCACTATATTTGAAGGCATAAAAATATCATGACCCACATATATAGCAGATTGGGCTGATCGAGGACCTTCATGTGATCATGCTAGAAGGAAGTCAAAATTCTTATTACAGCTGAGCAGCATGGGAGAAGCCTTGGTACCATCCAGTTGTTTAAAACTGTGTGGGCTTAAGGTCTTTTAAAGCACGAATACTCAAGTGACTCAATTGGTATTAGAATTGGAGCAACTGTTCTATTATTTTGTATAAATACCTGCTATAAATAACTTACTGGCATTTATCTGCATGAGATGTGGAGAGAGAAATAATAATAATATAATAATTCACATTAATATGGCATTTTGAGCCCTACAATTTGATTTGCATACTTCAATCCTCAAGACAACCCTGTGAGGTAGGTGCTGTTATTATTTGAATTTTGCAGTTAGGGCAACTGAGGCTCCAAGAACCTAGAGTTTTCCTGAGACCAAGTCTGACTGTCTTTCTATGCTATTCTCCCTTATCAATAGAAGGGAAACTCCATGAGGGGAGGAAATGTTTAAATTTTGCCTTTGTAGTCCTCTAACATAGTGTTGGATATATAGTAAATACTTAAGAAATAATTGTTGATCAATAGATAAAACAGATAGCTAAGGGGATGGAGGGAAAGATAGAAAGAAAGACAGAGACAGAGAGACAAAGATATAGAGACAGAGAGACACACACAGAGAAAGATACTCAAGTGCCAGTACCAAAGTATATCTGAAGGATATCTAGCAAACTCTTACTTGGGGGAACCCAAACAAGTGACCCTAATTTTCAGAGCCTGCTACATTGATGTTTTCTTCTAGACTGAGGTAATTAATCACCTTTTAAAGTCTCTAGGCTTACTTGGCTACAGACAAAACTCTTTTAAGGTTAACAGAAAAAAAGTAATCTGTCCTTCAAGAGAAGAGCATCATCATCTTCCTAGACAATTTCTAGAGACAGGTGAGAGTCTGATCCCAATCTCCTTGCCATAAAATCAAATAAAATGATTCTCAAGAAAAGACATGTGCCAATTTAGGCATGCCTCAGGACATAGCCATTGTACTTTAAACTCTGGGGAGCTCTTTCTGATGTGCCCCACTAACATTTGTCATCTCTGATCGCAAAGGATAGATCTATATAGATAGGCAAGTAGAGATAGATGATAGAGGAAGTGGAACCTGGCAGGGAACACCATATGTCACTGGCAAGGAATAGATGAAAGATGAAAAATAAGACTGATTATAGCAGAAAGCTTCAAGTAAGTCCAAAAGTATAGAGATTGGGTATATGGAAGGGAATATGGAAAAGGAAGGATTTGGTAATGAACCCTTTCCAACAGACAATAGCAGGATTATATGAGTTTACAAACAATTGTATATTCCTCCCTCCATTCCTTAGAGAAAAGGGAAAAATTATGATCAAAAGATTTAGAGCTGGAAGAGACCATAAATAAGATCTCCATTTGATTGTAAGCTTCCTGAGGGCAGAGATGATATTTTGCCTCTTTTTCTATCCTTAGCTCTTAGCATAGTACTTAGCACATTATAAATGCATAATCAGTAGTTATTGATTGAACTAGCATGACTCTCTCATTTAACTTGGCCAAGTTCACGCATAGGTCCTCTGTTTCAGGGATCAGTCTGTTAGGCCATGGCATGAGTTGATTTTTTTTAAACCTCTCATTGGGAGAGGGTGAGTTATTCAATCATTCAGAAACTGAACAATTTCACTAAAAGATAAGAGTATGGTTTAAAATGAAACAGCACAATGGACAGAGGACTAGTCTTGGAGATAGGAAAGTTGGATCCAAGTTCTGCTTTTTTTTTTTTCAGAGTAGTTATATGATCATGAGGAAGCCCCTTCATATTTCGGTGATCCAAACGACTCTCTAAGACTTCAAGTTGTCCAGAGAAGTTAATATGCAGATTGGACAAAATAAATGAGTGGGTCTGGGAGAAGTATTAGAAACTGGAGGAATGGGCAGAGTAGGGAATGAGTTGCAAAAACTGGGGGTAAGAAAAAAAAACATGGAACCCAGGGAATTTGTGTGTCACACCATGATTTCATGATTCTATCCTCAGGACCCTCTCCAAAGCCCTATCAGGAGGCTCCCCAGATTCAGGGAGGCAGAGACTTGATTTCTCCCTCTGCTTCCATTTTTCATCCTGATATTCATCAGGGATGCCTACCACCTCTTAAGACAAGCAATCCCTAAACAAACCCAGAGAGATAGACTCAATATGCTTATTAAACTTGCCATCTCATCATCAAGCTCTGAAGACGTCAGAACTCATTTTCCTCTAGTCCCTTCACTAAGGCCATTTCAATGGGTTTATTGTGCAAAATCACCACAAGTGTCAATCTTGCTATTGCACCTCCGAAATTAATAAGGCTTTCTGGAGGCTGACTCCCCTCAACTGTCAAAATGGTAACACTGCTGAGCAAGGAGCCCTGAAGGGGGTTTGGAGGATGAACTCTGCCCAGGTGTGTTAGCTATGATGTCAGATCCAGACCAACTCAAGCTCAACAAATATTTTCTGTCACATTCAAATATATCCTAATGGACAAAGTAGCTTATTCTACTCTTGCCAGTTAATTACTGGGTCATACTTAAAATGCTTGCAGCTATAGAGAGAGTTTAGAAGAGTAGAGAGAACCATGAGCATGAACTAGATTCGAGTCCTGACACTTGTCACTTAGCCTGTGTGAATTGGTTAAGTCACTTCACTTCTTTCTGAGTCTCCATTTCCTTTTCTGTAAAATGAGAACAACTAATCATTACTCTTATTAATTACTAAAATAATAATTCTCACATTGCCTTTCTCTTTTTTATATGTATTTTTATTTTTGTACAAATGATTTTTTATATATTACTAAAATATTCCTGTTTAAGAGTAAACATAATACCCCCTCCCCCAAAAAATATAGACCCTCATGAGCAATAAAGTAAAGAGAAAAAAATTTAAATTTAAATTTAAAAAATAATAAGGGGTGGCTAGGTGGCAGTGGACAGAGCACTGGCCCTGGAGTCCGAAGAACCTGAGCCCAAATCCGGCTCCAGACACCCAACAATCATCTAGCTGTGTGACCCCAGGCAAGTTACCCCAACCCCACTGCCCTGCAACCCCCTAATAATAATAATAATAATAATAATAATAATAATAATAAATGTGCTTCAGTCTGTGTTCCAACACCAGCAACTCTGCCGTGGGAGGATCACATTCTTTAGGATAAGTCCATCACAGAAGCTACTTCCATATTTTTCCACTGTTGCTACTGCTGATCGCAACTCCCTCCATTCATACTTCCCCACTACCATATGCTATATTTTCTCCCTCCTTTCACTCTGTCACTCTTCCTAAATGTGCTGTAGGGTAGGTGAGTGGCACAGTAGACAGATCCCTGGCCCTGGGAGCAAGAGGCCCTGAGTCCCCCTACCACCCCTTAGGCCCAGCAACCACCCAGCCCTGTGGTTATAGACAGGCCATCCAGCCCCTTGCAAGAAGTAAAAAAAGAAAATGTGTTATATCTAACCACTCTCCCCCATGGTCCACCTTCTTCTCCATCACTCACATCCCTCCCCTTCCCCCTGTCCCCCTCTCTCCCTCTTACTCCAGATGTCTATACCCCATTGAATATATTTGCTGTTTCCTCTCTGAGCCACCTCTGATGAGAGGGAAGGTTCTCTCATTCCCCCTTGCCTTCCCCCCTTCCATATCATTGCAATAATAAAAATCTTATAATATGAAATATCTTAGCCTATTCCAACTCTCCTTTCTCTTACTCCCAGTACATTTCCCTTTCAGCCACTGACTCCATTTTTACAATATATTTTATCTTCAAATTCAGCTCTTTCCTTTGCTTCATCTATAAAAGCTCCCTCTACCTGCTCTATTAAATGAGAAGATTCTTATGAGTATTATCAGTATCATTTTTCTGTGCAGGAATACATGCAGTTCATCATCATTAAGTCCCTCATATTACCCATCTCCACTCTCTATGCTTCACCTGAGTCCTGTATTTGAAGATCAAACTTTCTGTTCAGCTCTGGACATTCCAACAAAACATTTGAAATTCCCCTGGTTCATTGAAAGTCCATCTTTTTCCCTGGAAGAGGACATTCAGTTTTGCTGGGTATTTGATTCTCGGTTGCATTCTGAGCTCTTTTGCCTTCCAGAATATTATATTCCAAGCCCTACAAGCCCTTAATGTAGTTGCTGCTAAGTCCTGTGTGATCCTGACTGCAGTTTCATGATATTTGAATCCATGCTGCCTTTCTCAAAGGGTCATTGTGAAAGAAGTGCTGGGTAGACTGCAAAGCATCAGCAAAATGTGAACTACTATCATGGGTCATATTTATATCATTGTCCTTCATGATTCTTGAATGCAGAAGGTAGAACGGATGACTGGCAAGGTGAGTCAATTAATAGCATATATTAATTTTCTGCTATGAGTCAGGCACTGGACCAAGTCTCTGGGGATAAAAAGAAATGCAAAGACTGACCTTACTCTCATGGAGTTCATGGTCTGTGGGAGAGACACCATGTTACAGTTCTGTAGAAGCAAGCAAAAGACATTAAGGGGAAGCAAGAAAAGTTTCCTGGGGAAAGTGGGGTTTAGTTGAGATCTGAAAGAAGCCAGAGAAGTCCAAATGAGGGAGGAGAACGTTCCCAACATGGGAGACAGCCAGAGAAAATGCCTAGAGTTGAGAGATGACGTATCTTGTTTGAGGAAGAGGAAGAAGACTAGTGGAGCAACAAGGTGTAAAAGGACTCAAAATGGAGGAGGAGAGGGAAGGGGAAGGAGAAGGTGGCACTAGATAATGAATGACTTTAAAAGTCAGAGGATTTTATTTGACCATAGAGGTAATAGAGAGTCACTGGAGTTTACTGAGTGTGGAGTTCTATATGGTCACACCTGGTCCTCAGGATCATTATTATAGCTGAGTGGATAATGGACTAGATTGGCAAGAAGTTGTAGAAGGGAGACCAACCAGCAGAGTACAGGTTATGATGGTAAGGACCTGCATCAAAGTGGAGGTGGTATCAGAGAAGAGATGTTACAATGGTAAAAGAAAAAGATCTTGGCTACAGATTCAGTATGGGGGGTGTACAGAATGTCA